>NC_051176.1:103887350-103983573 GCF_013339695.2 Rhipicephalus sanguineus | reverse complement strand
TGGCAGAGGACGAGCCATGTAGGCGCCGCCGAGACCGATGCGCGCATATACGTCTACAGCAACCGCATGCTTAAAAACGCGCTGCACGCTCTCTATGGCGACTCTATAGTTTGCATCCCTATCGAAAAATCTCATATGACACGTATGAAACACATCCAATAATCTCGTATGATCATACGAGAACACATATGAATCATATGTGTTCATACGAGATTATTGGATACGAGGCATATGTGTCATATGAGAATTTTTGCTAGGGATGTGTTATTTAGTTACCTGTAATTATATCGTTTGCGAGAATCATTGGACAAAATGACAAATAATAATCCTATTGAATTCTCCAATCTGGTAGAAAATATATCTCCCTTGCCACTTGGCCCTTTCATGCTGCATTTGATGACCCTCTAAATAAAGGGCTCGTAATACTCGAACTGGTCTTGCACGTTTTGCTCGCCTTACAACGCCTTCTTGAGACACCACGCGCAATTCGCATCACTTGTGGACATTCCTGCTTGGTGCTCAGAAGCCATAATCTGGACATTTTGGTCAAGTCCTCATCAACAACGTTAGTATCAGGTGTAACGTTATGTGACAGTCAGTCAACCGCGAATGAAGGCGGCGAAGGTACTGTTAAAATTAAAACAAAAATTCCACTAGCGATTACACACTAATTGTGATGTCGCATGACGCACCAGACTAATTGTGACGTTGTGTGTGCTCTCTCTCTCTTTCTTTACACCTGCGATTTTCAAACTCCACCGTTCCTTTCCCCAGTGTAAGGTACGGCATACCGGTTATTCTGAACTGGTTAACCTCCGTGTCTTTCCTCTGTCATGGGTCCATCCTTTATTATTATTATTTTTTTTATTATTATTAAACGTATATAAGGAGATGTTGGTGCCAATGCGTGGCGCCGGTTGCTCCTCTTCTCTTGCACAATAGCTGTCGTCGCCAAGTAGAAAACAAACGCAAGGCTCCCCACTTCAAAGACACATTGACGCTCCTCAAAGGCGTACAGCAGAACACGCACGCATTCAGTCCAAGTTCTCCAATACAAAAATGTGTCCACGCAACACAAAAGTTTACAAGATAAGTATTCACGCAATTTAAATGTCCACACCTACCATAAAAGTTCACTAAAATGTTGTCATAGCCGATTATAAGTCCCTTGGTAATTGTCTCTTAAGTGCCACAGTGTAACTGCAACAATTATGTTTTCACGAAGAATTCTCTGCTAAAACGAAAATGCAACAATCGTGTAGCCAAGCATACCGGTTAGCAATCACGCGAACAAAAGTTTGATCAGATTTAGTACCTTTGTGATATTTCTTATTCCTTCAAAACTTGCATTACTGCACGATCAACTGCACGATCAAAAGTTTCTTTCAAGGAGCATCGTAATTTTTATAGTGTAGAAGAAGGTGCTCTATGTCTTCTTCAGCTTCTCCACATGAACACGTAGCACTGTCAGATTTTCATATTCTATACAGTAAGGTCTTCGTATAGGTCGCCGAAGCCTATATGAATTACTGTTTCTACAGATCGGCTAACCTTTATCGGAATATTAAGTTCTACGTCTGGATCAATGCTACATAACTGTTTCCATCTTTCCTTTCTTCCTTCCTTCCTTTCTTCTATCCTACTTTCACTCAGCCGTTAATTATACCAGGTAGTTGCAATTTATGGCGGAAATGAGCCGCGTTAACGAATGCTTCGCAAGGTCGCTCCGATGACCGGAACCGAAAAGGACTGCAGCAGCCAAACGGCGCAGGTCTATACGCGTACACATCGCCATATTTATCGCTTCTCCCTACCCGCGCGGACGACATCATATTGTTCGATAATGTGCGCCGTAGCGCCAATGCGAGTTGCCGCCGTGCCGGAGGCCATAACTCGTCCGAAATGCGACGGTTTAGATCCACCGCCACGCTTCCTGACAGGCGGCCGTCTGTTTTCCCAGCGGCGCGTCCTCTTTTACTCAGCGCTGAGTGGGCCGCCCGAAGGCCGAAAGACGGGGAACCTTATTTCCGGTTCCTGCGCGGCCGATCGTATTTCGCGTCTGTTTCTCTCGGCACGTCATCGCGAAGCACTGTGACGGCGCTTCGCGGAGGGTACCATGCGGCCTGTTGCTGATTGGCGTCGCGGAACGAAGTGCAAAGCTTGAGCAAGAGAAGTCGGGAGGAGGAAAGAATGACGAGGCGAAATTACTCTTGCCTGCTTTCGCTTCCGGGCGCTTCGCGCGCTCGTTACAACCCCACCCCCCCCCCTTCACCAACTGCAACTTCTTCGAGCCTAGCAAACGGAGCAGAGACCCGCTGATCTGCGGCGGAATTCGCGCGCTAATTCTAGTGCAGCAGTAGGCACTCTCCTTACATGCCCTCTGCAGTTATTGTGACAGAAAGAAGGTCGAGAAACGTGATGTTACATAACACGAGGCTACCCTACCAGGCCCACTGCCTGCTAACATTGAACTTTTTACGGGAATTGGTGCGCGAGGCTGGGTAGACTGCGATGTTGTCATCGTGTTCGTTTGTTTTTTATACCCATTTTGTTCGTACACTTCTTTTTTTTTTACCTTTAATAATCCTCATCACTGACTCGCGCTTTCTTAAGTCACCGAGCCACCCTTGTTCTAATGTATATTCTTCTGCTCTGCTTTTCCGTTTATTTTTCATTTTTTAGAACTTTGAACAAGGATACAGAAAAGCGGTGACTATTTCTTTTATTTTTAGTAAAAGGAAAAAAAATTGTTCGCTGAGTAAGGGTTCGGTGATATGAGAAGCTCCAACATGTCATTAACCGCCGCATTTTTTTTTTCTTCGTTTTTGAGCTCCTAGTTACCTTTACTTTGTACTTGCCGAAGCCGCAAGCTAAAGAGTTGTATTATATTGATTGTTTTTTGTTTAGTTTTTTTTTACTCGAAATAGGCGAGAAAATATCCGCCGCGTATATGGAATCGCGGGATTTATTAACGTGAAATATTGTTTTTAATTTTTAAAAAATGTTCGGTTGTGTCACTATACGTTACCCTAAAGCACGTGACAATCTTTATTTTCTACGTTTCTTGGTGCTATTATAGCCTACAAACACAAAAAGCGCGTTAAATTGTAAATTCAGGGTAGTGAACCATGTCGCGCCTGCATTGCTACCGTATGCTTGGCAAGTAGAAGCGGGCAGAAAAGTAATCATGCAAGGAAGAACATATAATGCGCGCACACTCACGTAGCGGCGTTAAACGCACAATCACAGGCCTTCGCGGAGCTCGCTTTTCTTTAAAAAAAGTACAAAAGAAATAACAGCAGCGCATGCTCTTACGCCTTCACTGTCGGTAATGGTCGAGGCCATGGTTCCAGTACATTTTTTTTTCTTTTGTGAACGCTGTGTCGTCCAGTCGGTCTAGGGTGGCAAGTAATGTGCGTTTTGTTATTAAAAGAAAAGTAATATGTGAGAATACGTCCTGTGGTGTCGGACGCGTAATGCGAAGGTCGCAGCTTCGCTCCCTGGCAGCGGCAAGTTGTCTTTTCCGTCCACTTTACTTTCTTCACATCTATATCACAATTATAACAATACACTTAAAGCAGTACAGTTAACCCCCCCCCCCCCCTATACCTTACTTGGTTTCTTTATCTGCTGGTTCTTATTAATATATATATATATATAATATATATATATATATATATATATATATATATATATATTATATATATATATATATATATATATATTATATATATATTTATTAGTCCAGTCTTCATTTTTTTCGCTCTCTTTCTCTTGACCTCTCGCTCGCCCTTTGTCACTTTTTTTTTCTTTCTTTGAACACCCCCAACCTAATTGCACATTACTTACGAAAGCAAAGTTTTTCTAAATACAGCAAACCTCTTTAACTTTTGGGGCTTTAAGTTCATGCGAATTTCGCTATTGTGAAATGTGGCAAAATCTAAGGGCGCGCGAAAATTCCAGGGGACAAATGGAGACAATATGCCGATAGGAATGCCTCAGACAAGAAGAGGTATATGCATGAGAAGCGCCTGATGAACACGTGTGCCTGAAGTGCTGTTTATAACCCGAAAACAGATTGCACTGTTTCAAAAGTGACGGGAATTGTAAGAAAAATAAAAATAAAACAGCGTAAAGGAGCTCTTCCGGACCGTGGGAGTCGTGTGGCTCCATCCGCAAGTCGCAATGTTTAGTGAGATTGTCAATAATTGGTAATATGGCAGGAACTGCCTGACTCGCAAACAACTGAAGTCAGAAATTATATTGTTTTAGATTAGACATCCATCATGACAGCAACAGTCTAATAATATCTGGGGTTTTACGTCCCAAAAGACATCAAAAGTGTCGCAATAGACAAACGAAAGTCAACTTTTTAGTTTCGTAGCCTGCATCACTCTCCCTTGCGCCATCACAGAAGTACAGTGCTGTAACTCCTCGTCTCTTTCGTCAGTTGTACGATGCCGTACTGCGTGTCTCTACCAAAAGTACTGGAACATATTTTTGTAAATATGTGGCAACGCTCCGTCTTTTTTCGCACATTCTGTGCCGTTTCACTCCAGACCCTTATGCGTTCCGCAAACACTTCGCAACTATTCGTGCATATGCGGGTGGTTTGCCCATTGGCGGGGGTACATCTTGTAATTAACTTTGTATTTCTCCATGCTCAAAATGTGTCACACAAATACCGGCCGCGTTGGCTTAGGATCGTTGAGCTTTGTATTATTTTTATGTCGTTTTCTTTGAACCCATATTGAAACCGAGTGTGGTGAATTTCAGGAGTAAAGCTGGCAACCTGCTCACGGCCACGTTTTTTCCTTTATTTTTTTGATGAAACGCAAAACGGTCCAGCAGCAGTAAAGTGGGCATATCGCTGGAGAGTGCTTCCTCCACTGAATGCCTTATGTGCGCAAAAACTGACGAGCTATTGCGGAGTTCTTTGCCGCTTCCGCCATATACTGGGTCAACATTTACTCGCGCACATAACGGGTGATAAAGCTGAAAAATACTGAGCTGGCGACCGAGCTTGTCTGGTTTAGAACTGAGATCACCCAATATAATTTCAGCGTATCGCCAATCTGGGCGTCATCGTCGTCGTAAATGCGTTGGCGTAAAACGCTCTGGACATCGCGTGCCTTGCTTTACGACTATTGCGTACAGTTTCAGCGTTTTACGTAGAGCAAAAAAAAGAAGAAAGAAAAAGGAATGCGAAATCGCATTGAGACGAATTCTTTCTTTCCATTCGTTTTTCCACACACGACACGTGTTGTGGCCTCGGCCTATACGATTCTGAATTCCGAAATGGCAGCTGCGCGCGCATTGGAAGCCCTCGTTGTTTGGGGGCCGATGTCATTCTTTCTCTTCGTTCCCATTAAAGGGCACCAGAAAGCTGCACGCATCGCTTAATACATGTCCGTGCTACTGAAACAGGGCTACGGGTCACGACGCCTATCTTTCATTTTTTTGGCCAAACAAACAAGAGGTAAAATCGCTGCTGGCATAGGCCGTTTTCTTTCGTTTGATTCCTTCTGGGGTCTGCAAAATGAGGCTGTGTCCCGAATCACAATGGTGGCCTCTTTTAGCGGCGACATTCGAGCGTTGTTATCTTCGACGGCCGGAATTCGTTATTCCGCTAACATTTATTTATTTTATTAGTATTGTTATCGCAAGTGAAGCAGCACTCTTACAGCCCTGCTGCGTTTATGATGAAGCTTTTCGTAGATGAAATACGCGGCCTTGAAAAGGCCATAAGCGGCGCAGTAATCGGTTTGGGTCTTAACACATGCATGTTTATTGCGTCGCGCTTGTTTTTGTTTGTTTACAGCGCGCGTGTCAGAGGCTGCTGCGTAGCTGTAGAATCATTCGACAAGAGACGACAGGGGTAAGCTGAAACAGTGGTGCGCATCTGCAAAATGACTAGGAATATACGAATTATCAATCAGTTGAATAAGTAACGCATTATTATGGGCAAATTATTCAAATATAAAAGTTACTAAGAAGTACAGGTAGGGTGTTTTCAAGACAGCACAGAATGTTTCACGAATCACCCGCGAGACCACTCCACAGGGCGATCACTGTACTTGCACGAAAAATTAAGATGCATGATCAAATTATTTACTAAAATTTTTCTAATAAACATTTTTGATCAATTACGTTGCTCTACATATGACAAGTGATGAATCCTGGCCGCTCGATATGGAAGGCATACCTACTTAAAATGGACTATGACAGCGGCGTGGATTTACATGTATGCGCCATCAAATTTGTTGTGTAAACGCACAGTTGTTCTAGTTAATTTTTTACACACACACACACACACACACACACACACACACACACACACACACACACACCACACACGCACACGCACGCACGCGCGCGCGCACACACACACACACACACACACACACGCACACGCTTGTGCAAGGAAATAATGGGAGGGCCCATATGTAGAGCAGTTAAAGTCCGCCGTGAATATGCGCACTCATTCCATGATCCTGCAGGCGAACTCCGTGACACCTCCGCTTCTCAGCTATATCTTGCTTTTTATATATTCTTTATTCCGCCCGCTAAAAGTAGGAATTTTCTCACAAAATTAAGTCATGAAGGGCTAGGAACTTGTTCGGAAGTAAAACAAGCTCTAAAGAAACAAACGTAGCCCGTCATTCCTAATTGGCGTTCACCGTGCATTCGCTAAACATCTAACACACACACACACACAAAAATATACCCCTAAGAAATACGCACGAAAGCAGCTCGGATAAAGGCAAGCGTGGAGATTTGCGTGTCTGATGCATGTTTAATGAAACACTAGCCATGGGGACGGCAACACTCCCACAGCGCCCTCTTCAGCTATTCGTGTTGTGGCGCGCTGTGCCGGGTGATCTGTGATTAAACATTCAAGCGCGAATGGGCGGTTCAGCGTGTCTGATAGCTGCGCGTTTCTTTCTTTATCGGCTTGTCATTTCCGTCTTCTCAGTTTAATCATCTGTCGGCGGGGCACACGAGGAGACGGAGAGCACAAAAAAAAGGAGGGGGGGGGGATAAACTTGAGACTCGTCACACAAGGCCCCGTCTGCGTCTACAGTCATCTAGTTTTGTGTACCGTGCAGAGTACAGTTTCTGACAAAATATTACATCACCGACGAAAATCAAATCTTACGGCGTAGAGTAGCCAAGTTACTTCAATCCTAGCATGCTTTCGTTGTTTCGGCGTGTACGCGTTGGCAACCTGCCTCTGTTCTAGCGTTTAATGCAGTGACATATATTTCGAATGTACCTTTTCATTATTAGCCTCTGTTTTTGAGCACTCTATAGGATCAGCGAATTGTGAACTGTTTATCGTTTCCCTTAATGTTGTCGTTGTTCATGAACTTCTTTTTCTGTGTAACAGTTATCTTGCTTGGTACCGCAAACTCCCAACGTATACTCGAATGATCTTCACCCATGTACCCAACCAAAAGATTGTGAGGTGGACTCCTTACCGGCTTTTGTGTGTGTCCCGAGCGTTATACTCGTACTGGGCGTTATGTACTTATTTTTTACTAGCGCATTTGCTTTGCGTTACGCTCGTTTTTTGCGTGTTCGAAAGCACTAGCATGCTGCGAGCGAGATGTGGCTTAGCGTGGTCTAGCTGTCACTTTTACGCTTCAGTAAAAATTTAAGTGTAAGCTAAAGTATCGCGTTTGGTATGTGCTACGACGCGCGAGCGAAACGTGCGCGGACGTTGTAGATCATAGTGAGCACGCGCGATCGTCCCACGTCGACTGCCGCTTACTGAGCATTTGCGTTTACAGTCCGCACACAGCCTTCTTCTCGGAAGCTCTCGATAATAATAATAATATCTGGGGTTTAACGTCCCAAAACCACGATATGATTATGAGAGACGCCGTAGTGGAGGGCTCCGGAAATTTCGACCACCTGGGGTTCTTTAACGTGCACCTAAATCTAAGTACACGGGCCTCAAACATTTTCGCCTCCATCGAAAATGCAGCCGCCGCGGCCGGGATTTGATCCCGCGACCCTCGGGTCAGCAGTCGAGCACCATAACCACTAGACCACTGTGGCGGGGCCGGAAGCTCTCGAGGCAAGCACGTGCGTGAGAATGCGGTTCCTTGCTTTAACAGCCACACGCCGCTTAGTTTATTATACTTTCGTTAAAGGCATGCGAGAGAGAGAACAGGAAAGACAGGAAGGTTAACCAGATAGGTATACATCTGGTTTGTTACCCAGCACTGAGGTGAGGAAACATGGGCTGGAAAGTGGACGAAGAAAGGGCTTAAAGGGATACTAAAGGCAAATAACTTATGTCAGAGTGAAAGGCCAATGTGTGAGAACGTCTAAAACGTCAATAGTATCAACAGCAGTGCTCTAGTAATCGATAAATTAAGGTTAATGTAGGACACGATGTGCGCCACGAGTGGGACATTTTGGAAGTGATCCCGATGACGTCAAAGAGTCCCGAGTACAATTAACCACTATTAATCAAACTGGTTGCAATAAAAAATGAACCTTCCGTGCATCACAAGACGTAATAAAATGCTGCTTGTTCGTTTCTGTTTGATTCATGAAAAAAATAACCTCGCGCAACCATGGGGAACGACGCGAGTGGTTCAAAAGTTCCGTTTTCGCTGTTATCGCGTACTGCTGTGTGTGCTTGGCTCTCGCTATTTTCGCCCTGTCAATACGCTACTTCTGCTGCTGCTGGCCAAGCTGAGCTCCGTTACAGTTAACTATACAGTTTCGGAGTGGTCCATGTCTTTGTCTTGTTAAGGTTGATGGCCGCTCTTGCGCAAGAAACCGTAGCTTCGGTGGCCGGGCAGTAAAGGCGGGCAACGTTGGCACGGCAACTGTTACGTCAGAAGGTCCGTTCAGGCGGGTGATCTGAAGTGCGCTAACGCCGTGCGAACCACTAAAACGTCATTTTCTTTCAAAATGAGCATTTCCTTAGCAGGAAACAAGCACTACGAGGTTTCTTCAACGCTATTGCATCAATCAACGTCGACTTAATATTTGTTTTTAGTGTCCCTTTAAGAAGGGAAAGCACGCACGCGCGCAGACACCCACGCCCACACGCCCACACACAGGCTCACGCACACACGCGCGTGCACGCACGCAAAGAGAAAGAGAAAACGTTCCTCCTAGGGTCATTCGGACCTGTGGCGCACCAACCGGGGCTAATGCTCTGAGGTTATAACCCCTTCCACCACCACCTGCCCCCATATCCTTTCCACCTGAGAGTCTAACCTGTACCTTCATAGGTTCTGTTGGCGTTGTCATGCTTGCAGTTCGGTGGATTGAGGTCGAATTTTTCTGGTTGACATTATAAATGTTATGTATTCGCTCATTCACTCATAAATTGAAGGAACTCAAACCGCACTCTACGCTCAATTCCATTGGAGCAGCTTTGGACGAAAAGAGATGCCATTTCCCCCTTTCACAGGATGGCAGTTCGAGACCGTTTCTTTTCTTGCTCCTTTTAATACTGCAACAGAGCACTTCTGAGAGGCGCAAATGTGCGCACCTTGCCAAATATGTGGGAAAAGCGCATTTTTTCGTGACGATTTGCTTGAAATAATCTAAATTGGTGCAGTTTCGATGGTATTGGCGAACTAAGACAAACGGCCTCACGTGAAATTTTTTTCTCTATTAAATTATAATCGCTATGGAGATACTTCAGAATATTCGGAACAATCTCTTGTTTTTTAGCTTTATTTGACTCTCACAAGAAGTTTAAAAGGAGACCCCCAACACCCAAATTTCCACACCCCCTCCTTTCCCCTCTCTCCCCCGATAACAGATACTGAGTGCGCCACTGATTTGGTTTGGCCGGTGGATCGCAAGGAGAGCATTAGCGCTTGCACGACCCTCCTAGGTGACGTTGAGTCCTGCAGATGGCGTAGAATTCTTCCTAAACACGCCGGTCGTCTGACTGATCGAGTGCTTTGCAAGAGTATTCTCTATGTGCACTGTACTGCGGGCAGTCGCAGACTATACATGTACGTCCGATCATTGCTTCATTGATTCAGTGGCCACAGGCTGCGGTGTGGGCTGTCTGTCTAGGCGGAACGCGTACGCGTTGGTAAGGGCTGCGCCCAACAGTAGTCTACGTAAAAACGGTAGCGTCTTCTTGGCGAATCCTTGATGTAACTCAAAGGGTAAAGTTTGGATCCGGTAGTATAATCGGCACGCTTGAAGTGACATTCATTCCATTCAGACGTGATGCGTTTGCGAGCAAACGCATGGAGCTTGCCGGCAGCATCATTCCTAGAAATCCTTGGGGCAAAAGTGAAAGCTTAGGCCCCGCTCCTCCACGTGGTGTATTGCGGCGCAGAGCCTTTGAGTACCGTGTAGCCAAAAAACTTTGAACGCAGTTTCCTATTTTTTGTAATCTCTAGATGCCAGTGCACGTGATGTGAATGCAAAACGACGTCAATTTTATAGGGAGAGTAAAAGAAAAGCGTTCCGACAGTCGGCGTCACTTCATCAGAACAAGGCTGGATTACATTATCCAACTTAGTCCGTCAAAACGATTGCAGCGCCCGCAACTCCAGCGGTGGGCCTAATCCCCAATGTAGTTTGTTCGACGATACGGGAACTAATAGACAGCCAAGAGACGAAGAGCTAAGTACAATATATGTTTGTGTGTTGAAGAATAGAATGACGGGCATAAGATGCAGAGAACAGAGACACGTTGTCTGGGCACTTACGCGCAAGAGACCGGCAAAGCGAGACAGGCCACGGGCAGACTGAAAGACGAACTGATCGAAAGGACATCGAGACGCTGCGAGGCGGTATACAACGTCGTCCAAGGGCGGTACAGCAAAGAGGCACGCCGTCCGCGCTTGTTCCCATCCGTCTGACAACGCTTTGGCCGAGAACACTCGAACAAGAACCCAATAAATCAATCACGAACACGCTCTACACACGACAATGGTTCGCTGACGTCTTCCCGCTGCCGCAGTCTCTTCGATCCTGCCTCTTTCTAGTGTTCGTTGTGACGCTTCTTTTTCAAATGCCGCGTTCTTACACTATATGCCTTAGTCACCTCTCTGTCTACTTGCGCTGCAACGTCGTGTAGTGCCATCGCGCGACGTGGTTTGTAGAAGATAGACAAGGCCGTTCCATTTTGGGCGGCACAGTGTTCCCGGCGAAGCGTCTGTTGGAGATGCTGATACCGGGCTCGGTGAAAGAGGAAGCGTCCTGATCGGGTGGGCCGAGCATTCTCTCTTTCCTCTCGGTGAAGTGTGTTTTGCGCCAGTCGTCAGTGGTATCAGAAGGTTTAAAAAAAAAAAAAAAAAAGACTCGAGGCGTAGTCTGAACGTGATCTTCAGTATTTTCTTTTTTGAATCGCACGAGCAGTCGACGTTGTCAAGTGCTAGAGAGAGATAGAGATATATATATATATATACAAATGAGAGAGAGGCGGGGAGGTTCTTGAGCATGGTTCTTTCGCTCGCAGCACGTTTGAGCACGCTGCAATACGGTCGTACATGAGAACAGTCCCGTAGTTTTATTTGATACTTCGCGGACTATTTTTAAACGCTGGAAAAAAATCAGCACGCAGCATGCGCGCTGCCACAAAAGATTGGATCGCTCGTTTTAGAACGCGCTGTGCAGCGTAACGAAACGCACTTGGCCCTAAATTCAAAATTAAAGATTTTGCATCATTGATCTTACTTAATTTGCTAGGTAAACGCAATAAAAAAGAATACCCCAACGAGCGCCACATGACGGCTAACCGTATGTTGTTGGTTTCATTCAGTTGCCGTTGACAAGATTTTTAAAAGCCTTGGTTCTAGTTACGTGAAACACGCGGTATAAGGAATCGTGATAAAACCTAAGATACTAACGAGTAAAAATTATGAGAATGTTTTTTTCCCATTGTTTCCGGATTTAAGTTACCCACAGTACCTATTTGTTTTCATGTGAGCAGACATGTTTCAGCTTTGTAACACTACTAAGCCGTTAAAAGCACATTTATTAAAGCGTAGTGGAGTGCTTTTATATATACAAAACGAAAATGATAATGAGAGTAGTAGAGGCGCTAATTTTCACTGCGTGCGTCTGGCACACGATGCGTTGCCTGGTACTTTCCTGCTGACGATGGCATCGCAGCCTTTGAAAGTGCTTGCTGGGCGAGCTAGAACAGTTACGTATTAATTTTCATTGCACGAAATGAGGCCAACGTAATTAAAAAAACCAGGCGCTAATTTTGTCCGAAAGCAAAAAAAAAAAGAAAGGTTTATTGCTTTAACTGCAGCCGCAATAACGGCGCTAGCAAAAGCTGTTGTGGGAAATATCAGCAGTTGAAGTGGCTAAAAAAAAAACAACTCAGCGCTGACGTTGCTAATTACACGCTCATCAATCCTAGCCTTGTTTTACGACTGCTCTTAAAAAGGGTCTGCCATTTATTAAATTTATTTTCTCTTTCTTCGCCTGCGTTCTCTCCTACACAGATGTATCCGCAGGCTTACTACTGTAGTCTCCCATCATTCCGTCTCTCTTCGCGTCTACCTTCTAGTAGTATTAATTGAGCACTTATCGAATTTCATTTCCGCAGAATACGCGCACAACATAAAGAAATGAGAGTTCTTGAGTGGAAAATTTACGTCGAATGTCTTGCTGTCAACGGAGTTTCCATTTACGCTCCCTCTCATGTCTCAGTGGCCGAAGCTAACATGTCAATAAAAACGACACTAAAAGTGAGCCCGCGCTTCTTCGCTGGTTTGTGGATCGTTAACCGCGAGTACACCTGTAAGTGAGTACTGCTAAATGAATTACACTGCTGTGTGTGTGTGTGTGTGTGTGTGTGTGTGTGTGTGTGTGTGTGTGTGTGTGTGTGTGTGTGTGTGTGTGTGTGTGTGTGTGTGTGTGTGCGCGTGCGTGCGTGTGCGTGCGTGTGCGTGCGTGCGTGCGTGCGTGCGTGCGCTTCATCGTGCATGTCTGTAGAAAGCATTGTTTCTGTATTTATGAATACGAAAAGAGTAAACTCATTTTAAAGTTATTCAACATTATGCGTCTCAAGAATATACGTGCCCCGTCAATCAGTTTTATAAAAGAGAACAACTAAATCACTTACGAGAGCGCGTTGTCTCGCATACGAGCTTTCGACTATAATAAATGTTCAATGGCAGAATTACTTGTTGAATGCCTACATGCTGGGTTACAAATCATGATTCACGACTAATCGTTGCTTATTAACGAAGTTATTTTCTTTATTTGTTTCAGTTTGCTATATGTTTCTTTTTCATTACTTGTTAATTTTGATTTCGCGTAACCGCTGGTTCTTTCTTTTTTTTTTTACTTTGCGCTGCATAGCTTATAGAAATGGAGTAGCCGAGATGATATAAGCGTCAGCCTCTTCACAGCGAGCCAGTTATAACAGAACAGAATCATTGTGCTCTCTTATCTTATATTGATCATGACTAGACTTGCGAGGCTTCATTTACACACACACACACACACACACACACACACACACACACATATATATATATATATATATATATATATATATATATATATATATATATATATATATATATATATATATATATATATATATACGCCCTTTATGCGCGCAGAAGGGAAGTGCGCACGCGGTTTTGATTTTCGTCTGCAGCGGCGGCATTTCGATGGGGTGCAAAGCTGCGCGGAACACGCAGCACAGTCACAGCGTAAGCTAGAGGAGCGGGCAGATACCGCTGTAAACTCTCTTAAGGCGACTACTGCAAGTAGAGTTGCGAGGTACCCATTACGCCATAATTCATCATTTTTCGAAGTAGCGAGGTACCCACTACGCGCAATACGCACACCTACGAAGCTGCAAACTTTGTTAATGCTGTGGCTGATGATGATGAAGGATGACGGCTGAGCCTTATGTGACAGGTGGGAAGCTTTAAAACACCCACTGGTTACGCAATTCACATTGTGTGACACCTGGCGGGATTTTACTCTTCTGCCACGCAATAATACATCTGTTAACGCGATTCCTCGCCCGACATGACTCCTGTATAGGGTCTTCTTGTGGACCTTCAAGCACTGGCGTGGCTCTGCGGCATACTGGGATGCCACGGAGAGTGCTTGGGTTCGATTATCACGCGCAGCCTGGTTTTTATGAGCGGAGCTCTTTAAGCTTTTCGTTGGGCCGGGTAGTGCGAGCTGTAATCATCATCATGAGCCGGCACGCGCTCGCTTCATCCTTTTCAACTTCTGCTTGGCTCCCTAAACACGTGCGCCGATTTCTCCGGCGTGGCCTGTAATAACCCTGAGGGGCGAGAGGAGAGAACGAGTACCGAGAGAGAGAGAAAGAAACGGCGGGACAGAAAGAAAGATATACAGAAAGAGAAAATCATGGCCAAAAGAATTTCTGATGAGGCGGCGGGATTCGAAACCGCGTACCCACAATCCGAAGGTGAGCGTTCTCACCACTCGGCTATCCAGACACGCTAGCAGAGCATAGCATAGACTTGTATAGTATTGTATAGCAAGGTGCAGGGAAAGGAAAGTGAGGGTGAGGAGGAGAGAAAGGAGGAGGGGAGAGAATAAAGCGTTGCATAGAGACAAAGAAAAATGGAGAGAAAGAAAGGGAAAAAAGACGGAAAGAGAAAGTAAGATAGAGGCAGATATCAAGAGAGAGAAAGAGATAGAAAGAAGAAGGAAGCTATAAATAGAGAGAGAGAAAGAGAGGAGGGCAAGAAGAAAAAAGAAAGAGCGAGAAAGACAAACGAACACACAGAAAGAAAAAAATAGAAATAAACAGAGACAAAAAACATAGAATAAGCAGAGAGATGAAAGTAAAAGAAAGAAAGAAAGAAAGAAAGAAAGAAAGAAAGAAAGAAAGAAAGAAAGAAAGAAAGAAAGAAAGAAAGAAAGAAAGAAAGAAAGAAAGAAAGAAAGAAAGAATTAGAAAAATAAAGAGAACAAAGGCCGCGCCCAGCTCCGGACTCTCTTCAGGCGTGGCACCACTAGTGCGAAGCATCATGTAGTAACTAGTCACGTGACAAAAATCACGTAGCATCTAGTCACATCACTAAAATCCCGTAACGTCACGTAACATTCAGTCGCGTAACTAAAATCACGTAACATGTCGTAACTAGCTAGCCACGTGACCAGAATCGTGTAACATCATATAACTACTCGCGTGACGAAATTTCACGTAACGTCACGCAGCATCTAGTCACGTGACTAAAAATCACGTAACATCGCGTAATAGCTAGCCATGTGGCATGTCCCTGCCATAAACCCCGTAACAGCCAGCCACGTGACATGTTCCCACCAAAAACCACGTAACAGCTAGTTACGTGACTAAAATCACACCATCACGTAACAGGTAGTCATGTGACATGTCTAGCCAAGTCTAGCCAAGTCTGGCATACTTAATGCTACTAGCAAAAACTTAGCCTCTCAGCAAAAGCTTGGAAATACTAGCAAATACTGATGGTTCCTGCCTTGCGCCCCTAGTGCAAGTTGCGCATATTTTATTTTTTTTCCTCTCCTCATTGTGCGCGATAGCTGCGACGGACACCGGCGTTGGCGGTGGCGGACAACTACGACACCAAACTCGACAGTTGTAAACGGGCGTTTTACAGCTTACGCTGTGAAACGCCCGTTTACATTGTTTTAGATGCACTTAAGGTACCTCCATTGGTCAAAATTTATCCGGAACCCTCTCCACAGCATGCCTCACAAGGAAACCGTGATTGCGAGGTGCAAAACGTCAAAAAATTTTTCGCAAGAAAAAGTTTCTTATCTAATCAAATCCCTTCAAAGGTGCCCTTGCACTGCAGCTATTGGAAGATTCCTGATATTTTAACGACTTCGATGTTTCGTACGCACATAAAAATGAAGAATAGGATTGGTTGGTACAAAAACTGTGGATATTGAAGATGCTATTTGGATACCGAGCATCCTTAACCTCGATTCTCGTCTCGACTATGTCTAGGGCCGTAGAATGGAGAAAATAAAAGCCCAGCGATTACTGCTGTGCAGTATAACTTACTTATATGGCGCCTCGGGGCACTAAAACAGAGCGCCAAATTTCAGCGAATACTCGTTGAAAATGTTTAAATATCCCTTGAAATTGCGCCATACAGCTGCGAAAGAATAGTTGGACGGGCTGCGTTATCGTAAAAGTGCCAAAGGGAAGGAAAAACATTAAAAAAAATCATGGTCGGTGCCCGCGAATGTCCGTTCTTCACGGCAAGATATGGCTCTACAGCAATGAATTACCAGTATTTTTTGTCACCGTTCATTCAGGCTTTCGTAGAAAAACCTTGTCGTAAATTCTGGTACATATACAATTGTATTACGCAAGAGATCGGGCACAATGAGAATCTTCCATAAACATAAAAGTTTAGAAGTCTTTATTTTAACAGTAAGACGGTAATGCACGTCAGTTTTCCGTCTCGCAATCTTCGGGAGAATTAGCCGAAAATTAATTACGCGTGACGAATTCGTTTCTCGTGCGGAATGCACTTCAATTCGTAAAGTTTTTGATTGTCATTCGTATCGTCACCCCCTCCTCTCCACCCCACCAAAAAAGAGAAAACGTTAAGAGCTTTAAGGTAATCCAGCTAGAATTATCAGGCACCCTGTGATAAAAGTAGCGCCACTTTTATTTTTTTCCTTTTTTTTCGTTATATTTTTTCGATTTTCCTCTCTAGAAGCGGCGTGTCTTTAATTATGCACCTCTCACCGTGAAAAGCCTTTTTGCGCAATTGTAACCGCGACGCATAATTCAAGAGCTCGCTGCCACGAGAACAAAATGACGGAATTCGCTGCTGGCTGCTCTCTCGGGCTCTTATGCAAGTGCGCTCCCACGAGGCCCGTCAGTATGGGCGTCCGGACGAGTAAACAGGATACGAAAAAGATGTGTCCGTATGGGACAATGAAACTGTTTGCGCTGTCTCTATAGTAATGCCTCTGCATATTGCATTTCGCATTAACTCGGAGCATGCGCGTAAACACAGTCATTTTAAGGGCTCTGCCTTTTCAAGAGTGTGCGAGATGCGTCGACACAGAGGTGTTTCGGGAACTGCTTGAATTTATTGAGGCGAAAACCTTACATGCCTTATCAAACGCGAAAATTGGCCGTCGGCGTCGGCGGCGTCAACACGAGTGGTGGAAAAGAAATCATCAACACGGGATCACGTCACTGATCGTCAAAAATTCATTACCATGTTTGATGCAGAAAGCTTAACGAGGGGGGGGGGGAGGAGGGAGTATTAGCACACACATCGACTGAGAAGAAAAAGAGGATGGTTTTCGCCTTCGAGTCTTCTTAGGGGAATGCATATGGGGAGTTTTTATTCTTGTGCCAAGTCACAGCACAGTGGTATCGATTATCGGTCGTATATTGCGTCTTTTTTACTATACGAGGCCTGAAAGGTAGTGGTTTCAGACTAGGAAAGACGCTTATTTCTGCGACACACAAGGCAGCAAGGCGCAGAGCTCCGTAAAAGGGGAGTGCAGTGATAGATAGAAGAGGGAGGCCACATTTTCCGAGACGAGTACCCATACACTACTTAGCACGAGGTCGAGGTACACCGTCCAGCAAAAGCTTACGGGACGTGGGCTCCACTTCAAATGAAAATTACTGCTCTATTAGGTAATCACGTAGGTAATCTAGCGGGTACCTGTATTGGTGGCAATAACTACTACAGGCTGGAACATCTGACTGGAGGCTATGTTCCCAGGCAAAACAGCAATATAGGTTTTTCTAAAATCTCACTTCCCGTAAGATTTTGCTGTTTGGTGTACGTTTATCCGCGTTACAAAACACGGTAGGTGCCCGACGGTGCTGGTAATCGAACCCGGTACCTCCCGCATTTGAGGTGGACGCTCTACTACTTCACCACTCCACAGTAAGGTTACTTGCGCACCACTTAAGAACGAAACACAGGAATAAACAGATACAAGTGCAAACTTAATTTTATGAGAAAGTTAAGAGGTGCATTGCTACCACCACGCTCAAACCAGTACTGCCTCTGCGGTATTGCGGGATACGCGACGTGGTTTATGAGGCGAGAGACCGGGTCGCTGACTAGGTCTTGCGTCGCTGCGTGGGATTAAAGTCGTCTACACGAAAAAAAAAAAGAAAAGCAATAATGGCAGATAGCATTGCCATCACGCAGAAGGAGCGTGCGCCAGTCATGTTGTATACTGAGGTATCATTGCGCTTGAGAGAATGCCAGCAAGTCAAGAATAATCCGCATTGCGCCCCCACCTTTCCTATACTGCGGCGTCCATCGGAACCTCAATAATAATGCCCTGGGATACTTGAGTCTCTCATGCATTCACACAGACTCATGTATTATTGAAAGCTGCTCCGGGAGCAGTATAAAAGTGCTTCCTCTTTGTGCATAAGAATATCGAAACGAAGCCCGCTTCGTATGTCACTGTCTCTTCAACAACTGTGTTCGCCTGTATGCGATTTGAACAGCGCTTGTCTCATTGTTTATTTAGAAACTGGCCGTGGTGGCCTGTGATGATGAGTGACAGCAAATAACGTCGGCGGCGAGAATATGGTACACGTGGCCGTCTCGTCGGCACTCAACTCAGATCGGATCCTTCAATCATTTATCACTCATCGATCATTCCGGCGCCGTAAATGCATGCTTCTAGGCTGTAAGGCCTGATAAGTAGGGATTTTTACATATTCAAACATTACCGTGCGTTACCAAACGACATGCGCCACGTATTGTGAAAAAAGCATCTGTGAGATTGGGAAAATGCGGAACTTAATCATCACTGCGCATTTCCACCTTAACGTTGCCTCAATAAGAATTTTCAACGCGTTTTACGATAAGCCTTTTATGGCCGTTCAGAATTCGTTTAACAGAGTTCATGGTGTTTCATCCTTGACAAAGAAAAATTTTAAAAATGCGAGATACCACCTCTGCACAGCACCATGAAAAGATTGTTTTAACTGTTTAGTTTTCAAAGTTTCGTTATTACCCAACGTTCCGGGTACAGAAAAAAACAACATTTAGGATGCGTTGCGTTATTAAACCTATTCTGCACTTCACTTTATCTTTTTCATACTGCCTATAAACATAAAATGTTTATAGGCAATATGTAATGCGGTTACATATCTACTTCTTTGTACACAATCTCGCACTCATCCTTCTCGAACCTCGGCTATGAAAGAATGCATAGACCCACATGGAGATGCCTATATACGCATATGCCACCAAAGGCGACAGAAGAATGTATAAAATGCGCTCAGTACACAACACTGAAGAACGAGTTTGAAATGAAGAATTCGGTTACCGTGTAAACCTATTCTTCAGCCGCGCTGTGCGGACGTATTGCGCCTTTGTGGAAGGACGCTGTAAAGCGATATGGCTGCGTGCGGTTTTGGGGAACGCGAAATGCTCGCTCTTTTGTCTTTTTAGACAAAATGAAAACAGAGCTACGTGACAGCGGGTTGGATGCGTCGTTCGATAACCTGTCACTTTCCAGTGTTAACCTACATACCTCCCTTTTTAAAGACGATAGTCTTTCTTGGGCAACTTAAACGCAGAAATTTTGGTATGTCTGTCTGTCTTTCTGTTTGTCTGTCTGTCACCCGATTCAGCGACCCGGCCAAAGTTGAACCACTTGCTTACCGCCCACCCATCTTGTACTGGTACTGCTGTTCATACTTGTGAACGTTGTCGATCAAAAAGTAAATATTACGCATATCTGAGGCGCAACATCACTAGGTAAGTATTAGGTGGTGTGTTCATTTAATAGAAAACACATAGATACGCAATTTTAAAGACCCTAGTTTCTTAAGCTACGCTGAAAATGCCTATGAGCGCCGACGAACGTCCTCTGCCACGGAGGAAGGAAACCCTCTGCACAAGGTCATGTTTCCCGATGTATTGCCAGATGGCGTCCATATCTCACGCAGCGCCTCCTCTATCGTCTTTACACGGCATTTGCAGCGGAGCACGCAGATACGCGGCCAATTTTTTTTTTTTTTTTAAGAGGAAGCTCGTGAACGGCGACATTCCGAACGCATAACGAAGAAGAAAGGGCCAGTCAAGGCACAGAATGCAACACGGAGCACACAGGCTCGTGTGAGCGATAGGTCTTTTTTTTTTTCTTTTGGTTGGTTGGCTGACGCAGGTGGGGTTGGGCTGGCCGTGGACGTGAATTGAGCGCGTAATGTTATATAAACGCGGTTCTAGAATCATGAATACTTTCCAGTTTACCCTGTTCCTATCCAAGCGCTTCTTCCCTGCTGGCATGCACACATGATAAGATTAATCCAAGCTTATGTCATCCGAGTGCATTTCTATAGATGAGAGTTCAAATCAAATCAAATCTTTATTTCCACCGTGTACTTTACAGATGGAGGACAACGGAAAAAAAGCTGCCTATAGGCGGCTTGACTAGTCCGTAGCCCGTAATGTATGGCGTGTGGCCAACAGCAAGGAAAAACAGTCACTTAACAAGTCAAAACATATTATCAGTGCAGAATAAAAGTAATACACAACAGCCTGAGAAAAAAAATGCAAAGAAAAGAAAAAAAAAATACAATACAATACAACGCCAGGATAAATGAAATTAGCTTTCTTCTACAAACATCGATCTAAGTTGATCCATATGTTACCTCTTTCGTATCATCAGTTGCTCCGCGCGTTTTAAATAAAATGGCAAACCTCACCCATTCTCCCATATGCTTTTCACGACTACGCAAGAAAATGTAAGTATGGCTGCTTTGTATTCGCTTGAGTTCAAAAGTTTTCTTCGAATGCCTTGATGAACTAATTAAGTGCTTGCTGCTCGCAGGGCTGCAAGCTCAGATGCTTTAAATGAATGGGAGCATAATCGGTGACATTAACAATATAACTACGAAAGAAGCGAAAACTGGTTGCAAGGAAGGAAGCGATTGGAGGTCCGGGCTTCCATAAAACTAGTTTTGCATCAGTGTGATCCGTTATTGGTAATCGCCGTAGCGATTCCTTCGTTGTCAAGCCAATCGCTGTGGTGTTTGGCTCCACATCGGATATACTCTGATTCACAGGCGCCACCTGGTCGCACCGCTCGACTCGGGTAAATACCCAAGTTAGGCATTTATCCGATGCCGACGAATGGCTCGGGTATTGTTAAGAAAAGCATTGGTGTGGCTGTTATGTTTCTTTTGTTCATAATTGTCGTAACGGAAACAAATGTCTCAAGAATGGCAGCTTGCTTATATATGACGCGATCTTTATACATGAAACAGAAGCAGTGCATAATTCTCAGGTGTTTTTCTTCGCTGCAATAAGTCTTTCCTCACAGGCCTTAACTCTTCAGTCACCCTTTTTTCTGTATTAGATAATCTTCCCCTCTATTCTTTTTCTCCATTTCACAACGCCGTTTCGCATCCTCGTCGCTATATGCAGTCATCGGGATGCAGTTAGGCAGCTATATATATGCAGTGTATAGCAGCTACGCAGTGTATGTGCGTCGCGTAGCTAGTCTGGTATGCGTAGTGTTGGCTACACTGTTCTGCACTTTTCTCCTTGTTCGTCCCAGTACAAGAGTACGTAGTATACGACAGTGCAGCGCTCTAAAAAAGGCGCGTGCAACCGTTCCCAACCTGTACTCTTATCAAAAATCGAAAAAAAAAGATGGTCGAACCCTTCTCGTTAACTAATCGCTGTTAGCTCGCGGCTCTTTGCGCGCCCGTGTCTTCATGCGCACCGTGCTGGAATGAGCAGGTTCGTATTCAAAGTTTCTGCACTCAGCAATCCGTCATCAACGTTCACTATTTTGTCCCGGCTGTGCGTTACTTTTTGTTAACAAGACCCTTTTTTTTACCCATCGC
Source organism: Rhipicephalus sanguineus (assembly GCF_013339695.2). Taxonomy (NCBI): domain Eukaryota; kingdom Metazoa; phylum Arthropoda; class Arachnida; order Ixodida; family Ixodidae; genus Rhipicephalus; species Rhipicephalus sanguineus. The sequence continues at coordinate 103,961,771 of NC_051176.1, read as the reverse complement.
GCTCGCAATACCCATCGCTCTCGCTTTCCTCGCGCCTCTCGTGGCAAGCACGAGGCAAACAACTCTTAATTGGTGCCTATACTTGAGATACAGCGATGGGTCCTTGTTCGGCGAATGGCGCGCAAACGAGCCACGCGACGGATTCGCGTACACACGCGCCGTCTATGTTTCCTCCCAGCACGCTCTCTTGTGCACGGCCGCTGTCTCGTGCCTGACCTGCAACACGAGTACCGCCCTTCAATTCCACGGTACCCTTCTCTCTAATGCAAAGTGCTGCAGAGAACACGACTGCTCCTTTGACTGATGAAGCCATCAGGAGTCTGAGGGGGAACGGGTAAAACGCTGGCAGAGGCTTCGGCGGGCGATCGAAGTTTGGAGCCCGTCACGAAAGCGTCGGTACACAGCTGAAAGCCGCGGAGCGCGCAACGTTGTGCCGAGGGCGCGGCATGAATCCCCGTTTTTTGTTGCGAAATGCGGACGCTCGCTTTCGTATACGCGGGAGGACATTGAAGTTCGCGCGCGGCCGAAATGCGGTTTTGATGCAATATCTGTGTCCGAAGTTTAACCGCGTTCGCCGCGGTTCGGAGCAAACGTTGCGTTTTAGGCTTTACAAAACAAACTAATGCAAACGAAGAGGAGTTTAGCGCGAACTAATTACGGCGCGCATCGCGCGGGATACGAGCGCTGCCGGATGCGCGCGGTAGCCGCGTGCCACTTAAATTTGCGCTGGTCAAACCTAGCAATATATAAAAGACGCGCGGGCTGCGAAACTTGCTGTAGATACTGGCTTCGTGGACGTTTTGCACAATCTGCGCTGAAAATGTGTTTGTTGAAGTTACGCGACGACTTCCGTATATGCATCGCCTCTAGCGGATGCTGGATTCAGAGAGATTGGGTAGCTAAGTACGCCAGAACTGCTATAAATCTGCTTGCACGCGGTGGTGTGTTCTGTACTGTTTGAAGAGCAGAAAGGAAGATGAGCACAGATGCCTGTGTTCGTCTTCTGTCCTGATGTGCCGTTTCGTCGCGCTACTTACAATGATGATGATGACAAAACACCAACTCGCCCAACATTCGACTCTCTTAAAACACAAAGCCTTGGATATACATAGATTTACATATGCATACACATACATTTAAGGGTATGCGTGGAAAACAGCATCGACTCCCACTCTCAAAACAGCGACTGATGGAACGTCGTTTCTGCAAGTATAGCTTACCCAGATGAGTGGTATTTTTTTTATACGTTTAAAAAGTATGGAATAACTGCACTTTCCTTGAACTTATCATTGCTACATTAATTCGTAATTCGCAGAACGTTCGTTCATATTGCAGAAGAGCGCAACTTCCGCACAGATTACTTCTGACTGAAAAGAAGTACTGGGAATAGAGAGAGAGAAAAACAACTTTATTAAAATAAGGCTGCTCGGTTAATGTGGGTGGAGCCCCTCTCTTAGGTCCCCACTGGCTATAGCAGCTCGCCGGGCCTGGTCAAGGATCGCCAATTGGCTTCCCGAGTCCATTCCTGAGAGTCGGGTCTCCCACGACCAATTTTTGGGTGCGTCGTTAAGTGGCAGCGGGACGGCGTCTGCCGGACGCTACGTGCACTGGCATATTATGTGTTTCAGTATCGGGGTGGAGTCGCACCACGGAGATTTCTCTCTGTGCTTTTCGGGAAACAACTTTGTGAAGTTTATGGAAGTGTGGGTATGCGTTTGTGTCTATTAGGCGCCAGCCGCTCTCCTTTCACCTGTTGAGTCTGCAGGGTGAGGTGGGGCTTATGTTCGCCTTCCCAATCGAAGATAATAATAGAGCACCAATTTTTACCACATAGTTCGTATAAGACACTTGTTTGACCTAAATTGGAATATGCAGCTTCAATCTTGGAGGTTAAGCATTCCCGAGCCCTTGAACTTGTCCAGAATAACTCAACTAGTAAATTTATCCTTTCCATTTACAGCCGCACAGCCAGCGTAACACTTTTGAAAAATAGCTTATCCTCGCCTTCGCTGTCAGAATACGCCGACGGGTTTTCTGTCTTTGTCCTTTCTATCAAATTTACAGTCACGCTTCGTTAAGCGACCGGCTCATTTCAACACCCAACTATTATTCGTCTCGTGTTGACCACAAACATAAAATTGGATCCACGCGATGAAACACGACGACCTTCTATAATTCCTTCATTCCACGCACAACTAAAGAGGCTGGAACCACTTATCTGTTTCTGTTGCATCTACTACAAACGACAATACTATTTTTCGTAAATGGTTATCTTATTCTATTCTTTCTAGGGGGACACAGGTGCCTGATTAAAAAAAAATTAATACGTATTATGCACCCGCAATAAAGATCTACATCTATTCTCGTAGTGTGCGTTCTGGTCCTCTCGTCTTAATGGGCACTATTCTTGTTTAGTGTCCCGCCTCTATAAAAATAGCGATTTGCGTAGCTATTTTTATTGCTAAACAAAAGTTTCTCAATGTTCTTGTATTTTAACACTTTTATAATGATTGCGCCTTTATGTGAATTTTTCTGAACTTAAATTGCTCTTAAATTGTAGCCCCACTCCCCTCTCTAAAGCTTCGACGATTGAGGCTATTTATAATAAATAAATTATAAATCTCTACTTAAAGAACAAGGCGCCGCACTGATCGAATGCAAGAATTGTTTATTTGCTTTGAAGGACGCGGGGGATGATATACTTTAGAAGGTCCCGAAATCAAAGGCTTCCCCGAGAACCTCAGTCGAGCCAGCATGCATATCCTCCCTGGAGCTTGTTGACCTCTTTCCCCGCACGATCAAGCGTTGGTGCGCGCCCTCGATCCAATGCAATCATCATAACGCTGTCAAAGTCGTTGACGTTTTGCCAGCAACAAACGGGTCACGTCAACTGTGTGCGTCGCCTCCGGCTACCACCTCTCGACGTCCGAATGCACTGGTCCTTTAACAAAGCTGCGCCGGAATCGGCGGCGGACGTGTCACCCGGTTGCATACAGCAGCACGCAGTGAGTGCCCAGGGGAATGAGGATGCGCCTGGCGGCACGCATAAACGCACACTGCGCGCGCTTCACTGCGTCGCGGCGAGGGGGGTGGCATTCAAGCAGGACTCGAGGGAGACGCGGCGGCAGTGAAGGCTAAGGTAGTGAAGCCCGTTTAATAGCGCCGCCTCCCGTCTGGCTAGATTGCATGGCGTTTCGCGGAGACTGTTTTGGCGCTAACATTCCGGCTAATGGGCGAAAAAATTTCACGTGCTCGTGCACGTGAGCCGCGGCCTCAGCTCGTCGCTGCAAGTACAGTTTCAAAAGCCCCCGGAGCTGCGCGCAGTCAGCGGCGGCTCGTGATATAGCGCGCATTGCGTAATGGCGTCGCGCTCGTTAGCTGAGCGGCGTCTCGCCGCACTCATTCGTACGAAGCTGTCGTGCCGGTCTTCTCCGGCACGTTGTTCTTGGCTGCCGGGCCATGTTCCTGGTGCGGAATGAATTAAATATGATCAAACGGTAAAATTACACTCCGCGACAACAGACCGCCCGTACGTGCAATTTTTTTAGGGGCTGAACTCGCACAAAGGTTTTGGTTCGTGAGTAATCTTTGCCGCTGGCTATCTGGCTTCACTAATTATGTGTCTAATACGAAGATAGGCTGGAATTCGTTTTGACGTATACTGTTTCGCTGTAGGATCCTTTGTGTGTGTGGGGGGGGGGGGGGGGGGCATCAGATATGTTTATATAAGTATACAGAAACTTGAAAACACGAAACACGAGGCCGCTACAACGCAGGTTTCATTTACTTTACCGGCTGATCTGCGACATGTAGGCGTGACACGGCCTCAGAAATGGTGCTCCGGTGTTCAGAATTTAATTACACCGGCTGTACAAGAGCGATGCCACAGTGGCTTTTTGCGGCGCAACAAGCTTTGTTATCCATTACGCCGATTCTTCTTTTTATCTCCTTCAATTAATCTAAATCCAACGCCGAGGGGCCAGAAAGATTTGCTATGGATTGTGTACTGTTGGGTTCTATAAATAAGGCCTCCTAATTACTGAAAGTATACTTGCACAGGGACTCTTTCTAAAGGCAGACGGCAGCCAATGACACTGAAGACACATTATTAGCGAAAGCTAGCGGCCAGTGGTAAACAGGACTGTCGAATGAAAAGCTTTCAGAGTTTGGCACCCGAACAATATTTGTTTTGTCCATATATTCTGAAATATTGCTCCCATTTTAATGAACTTCCACAGCCTGATGTCGCGACGTCTATGTACGGTATAGCGTGAGGTCGTTCGGTGTAAACAAAGCCTCGTTCGGTGCACAAAATACGTTCACAACAATGACGACGATGGCAACAGCGGTGATCCCCACGTGTGTTGGACGCGCCCTTATCGTTCGCTTGCCTACTACTGAGCTAATCCGTGCCCGTATAGTGACTTGACTACTAAGCTCATGTAACGAACGGGTCTAATTAGACCCTGTACCCGTTTTTCTTGTCCACAGCATAGCCGGGATAGCTTAGTGGATTTAGTGTTTCTCAAAAATGATAACTAGTATGAGGGATCAAAAGCTGCAGCTCAGATAAACGGGTGAACATTGTGTCCCCAATATAGGTATCATTGTGCTTCATGACCACTCCATTGTGCTCCATGATGAGTGAACTTCAAAATCAACAAAAAACTAACCCGCAATCGCTAAAGATAAAGAGCGCGATCGCTTTGATGTGGCGCACGTGCCAACAATATGAAAAACAGGAGCGATGTTGTCCATAGACACATCCGACTTCGTTGTTATGTTCTAAATCAGGGCAGGCGACAGTATTTTTGTCCTGGTGGTAAGCTATGGTGACAGAGATCGTACAGCGGAGGCGAGGACACCATTGAAGGAATTATGTGGTGCGCTATCTGTCCCCACCCGGAGGGGTGGGGGGGGGCGAAATTTCAGAACAGCCACCTCCTCGTCCTCGCCCTCCCCTACGGCAACTTGGCATCGCACATCACGGTTGGCTGGCAGCTATGGCCGCGGGCCAAAAAAAAGAAAAACGGAACTTTTGCGGCGAAAACGATCCCTGATGCCGATGCCGATGTCTAAACCTTTGCATTATAGAACAGCACACGCCCAATGCGCCCCCCTCCCCCCCTCCAAACACCAAAGTGGGCTTCATATTGCGTTCGCACGAAAACGAAAGGAAGAAAGCATCGTCAACGAAAACATAGCTGTCTTTACCTTCGATCTGGCCGCACCACTTTGCTGCGATTTCCGTAGCGGGGCAATCCGTAGACAGCGAGGGAATGAAAATTCAGGTAGGAATACGGGAGTGCGTCATATATCTCTTTCGATTCGAGTCACCGGTCGCATTCCTTTTCATCCACCGCTCTTTGCTTGCCGGGTTGCGCGCCTTCGGCGTTATTTTCAATTTTCTACGGAAATCCAATATCCCGAATGTCTTCGCAGCCATTTTTAAAGATCGTTCGCGACGCGGACGACAGCGTCAGGCGTCAGCCATGTGGGCCAGCGTGCACGCTTCGTTGAAATTGTGGAAGCGGATTCTGCATGAATAATGCTCACCAGAAGGTACGTCAACTGATACAAGGTTGGCCGATGGTTATTGGGGTTAGTGTCTTTCGCCGGCGCGTCACGATGTTGGTGCTGGTTGTGAGTTCCATGTATGTGCCTAAATTATATATATATATATATATATATATATATATATATATATATATATATATATATATATATATAAGAGCGCGCGAGAGAGAATTCGACAGCGACGACTGCTCGTGCGATTCAAAAAGGAATTACTGAAGATTACGTTCCGACTTCGCCTCAGTCATTGTTTATACTTTCTGATACTTTCTGATCTCATTGAAAAAATAAATTTCAGTGTATCCTGGAAGATAATTTACTACTATACATGTTATGTTTTTCAAATATAATTTCATATGCTACATGATCGCGTGTTTTACGCCAGTCGTGTGTTTTGTCATTGCGCGGCCAGCTTCCGTATTGATGTGTGGGGCATCAGGATCGGCTGAAGCTTTCTCTTACAAACAGTTCTAGCGTAAAGCGTTTTTGAGAATATGGGCCCTATGGTGTCATACTGTGTGCCGTTCTTTGTGACATATTTTTTTTTTTTTATTCTTCTCCCTTTTTTCCCATTTTGTTCAGTTTGCTACGCGGCGAGCAGTATCTGGTACTGTTCTAAAGGCGTCCAAGTTCCCTATTTATCATTTCAATAAAATTACAACAACGAAAAACACGCGAAATGTCAGGCACGTGTGTTGTTTCGGCCTTGAGATCTTGAGATAAGTAGATGCTCAGCGGTGTTAAGCCGCCGATCGTGCTACATGTAACACGAATTTGGAACATCATGGTCCCGCATGTCGTGGCGTCAGATATGTTTCTGGGATAATCCGTTTCTGAACAGTTGCGGAAGTCGGCGCTTTCTTTAAGTATCTTTTCACCTATTCGGTCGGTTGTTTTATGGGGAATTTAACCTCCCAAAGTGCCTCAGTCTACGAGAGACGGCGTAGTGTTAGTATCCGGGTATTTTCGACCACCTAGGTTTCTTTAACGTGCACCGACATGTATAGCACAGCACACGGACGTCTATAATTTCGCCTACAACAAAATTCAACCGCCGCGGCCGGGATCGAACAAGCATCTTTCGGGTCAGCAGCACAGCACGGTAACTACTGAGCCACCCTGGCAGCTTCTTTTCACCTTCTCGTTCTGCTGTTGACGCAGTAGTATGCGAAGAACAAAAAGAAAGCTAAAAATAACGTAGGAGCACATTTTATTTATGGAAGGGTGTCTGACCTGTAATAGTTACAACGCGTTATTTAAACCGCAAGAAATTCGTCCTGTCGTAGATATATATAGGCTACTGCTCTGTCTCTTCTAAACCGTTGTGGGATGTGTTTTTTAAGTACAGTAACACAATGTATTATCTATAACGCAAGCTGCCGCGTTCGTCAAGGCAGGCGTACTTTTTGCACATATCCTTTTTCTCGCGTCTTGTAGCATTTTCAGGCTTGTTTCGATCTCACAGGTATATATGTCTTGCAAAGTGTCTTTTAAGGCGTTCTGTATCTCCCAACCGCGTTGTTCTTGCGTTCGTAATACAAGACTAACAACTTTTTTTCAAAGATCTAGAAATTGATGAGAAGTTTCAATCTATAGCGAGAAACACGAAGGATACTGCGCAGGAAAGCAAATGCATGCCCGATAAGGCAGTCGCTCGTCTTGGCTGCACAGACATGGAGAAAGTCTTGTTCCAGCCCCTTTATTCGCTGTTTTTTTTTCTTTCTTCGCAGGTCTTCTTTCGCTTGTCTACCAGAAGCCGCACTTATTTGCTTCATTCTCACTTTATACATTTTGCTTCATTTCCTCCTAGGTAATCTGTACATTATATGGAAAAGTCGGTGAGCTTAGGCTGTCTTTCTTGACATCCTTCGGCTGTCTCTTATCGAGAAGGCCCAAATATGTGTCCTACATCAAGCAGGTGAGCTCTTTGAGCGCTTGCACATATTACCTCCGAGCAAATATGAGCACAGACACAAGAGAACCGTCTCTTGAAAGGAAGATCCGGCGTAAAACCTTTGTTCCGGCAACAAAATTTCCGGTATTTCCACAGAGCAGGGAATTCTACTTTGACATTTCTCGTCGACGAGCGTCTTGTCGCTGCACTCACGGATGCTAACGGTGTGCTGTATTATCAGCTTTTCATCTATACATTAGTGTTTTCTTATATTTGCTAATATTGCGAAAGATCGGCAGGAATGCCGCTGAGTCAGTGGACGCTGTTTGCGAGGAAATGAATTTCTCATAAGTCGGGAGGAGGAGTACTGCGGGGACTGGCATTTATTTACCGTGCGGGGTAATGAATAGGTGCAGTATACGGAACGTCATTTCAAAAGAAGCTCCAAGCACTAGTTGCACGCTGTCATACTGTGGCACGACTGATATACGGTGTTTCTTTTCTTTTTTTTTTCTTCTTCTTCTTTTCTTTTTGATGTGCGGAACCTTGTTGACGCCCTGGAAACTTACTTACCGAAGCGGCTTTTGGGTTTTCTCGCTTGCCTTTTTGAGTATCTGTGTGTATGCGTGCGCGCGGCGTGTAGCTAGTGCCTCGAGATATAATGATCCTGGGAAATGTTCTAGAGCACAGGTTTGGGGGCTAGTTGGCGCATTCTTTCAGAAAGGAAATGTTACGGAAATGTTTGAGAAAGGAAATGTCGTTATGATATATTACCGAAGGAATATTTCCGCCGTCAGATGGTCTCGAGGCCAGAGGAGCAATAAATAAACATAGAGAGGAAAGGGGGGCGGGGAGGTATGCCGCGGCTGACCTGGTGATTTCCAAGGCGCAGTTTTTTTGGGACGCTGTTCTGCTCAATGAGCCGCAAAGTTAATAATTATTCTTCGTCAAAACGTCCCCTTCGGTGGTACAAGGGTTACGATGCTCGGCTGCTCACCTGAAGGTTGCGGGTTCGATCCCGGCCGCGGGGGTCGCATTTCGATGGAGGCCAAATTCTAGAGGCCCGTGTACTGTGCGATGTGAGTGCATTTTAAAGAACACCAGATGGTCTAAATTCCCGGAGCCCTCCAGTACGGCATGCCTCATATTTATATCGTGGCTTTGGCACGTAAAACCCCGGATATTATTATACTTCGTCACACTTAGGAGGCGGGGATAAAAGGCTCTAAAGGGACTAGAAAGGCGTCACGCTTCCCGCTTACAATTTATTTCTGGAGTTTTACGTGCCAAAACCACGATATGATTACGAGGCACACCGTACTGAGTGGACTCTGGTATGGTATCGACCACCTGCAGCGTTCACCTATATAAAAGCATACGGACGCTCTTGCATTTCGCCTCCATCGCGACGCGGCTTTCGTGGCCGACAAACGATCCGATCCCACGCCCTCGTAATGCTTAGCAGCACAATGCTGTCGGCGCTAAGTCATCACGGCAGGCGACTACCGATTGGGTGGGAGTTCAGCATTAATTCAGCTGGCGCGTCCGCAAACGCCTGATAAAGGCTCTTGCGCTCGCTTAAAGGCATATGCACTCGCGTATTGCTAGACAGAAGCTAAAAAGAAAGGACGCAGTAGTGTCACTCTGACTGAGATGCAAATTTACCTCCGGCCGTTTCGTCGGCGATGACACCCGGCCTCCTCTCTTTTTTTTTACCCAGCATTTCACCCCAACCACTTCTCCTCGCACTGGCAGTTAGCGCAGGCTGTGGCAGCCGCAGTGGAGTGCCGCTCCTGTGGCTTTGTTGTTGCCGGCTCCATCTCTGCAGTGGTCGCAGTGTGCCGCGCACCTACTCAAGCGGGGCGCAGCCCAGCCGTTCTAACGTCCTCACACCTCGTGCACTCAGTGCGGGCACCGCTAATGGCACTCCGTCTTGTGGCTTCTCCCCTGTAGAAGACGGAACGAACGCCCGCTTCCGGCAGTGCGTGCATCGCCCAAACCAACGAAGTATATTGCGTTCCCTCGTTCAGCTATTAGGGACACTGCACTACGTGCAGATGGCGTGAGTGGTTGCTCCCAGGGCGTTGTAATCTTTTTCTTCGATCCCTGCGCAGTACTGTACGATAGATGAACCAGATAGTCACGCCAAGTATAGCTTAACAATGTGCATCTGGCTAGCAGGTGGCGTCTCATTGCTACTCGTCTAGCGCATAGCTTTTCTTTTGCACCGTTTGTGAGCATGTTTTATCTTTTTTTTTTGTCTTGTGCTCTGTATACTCTTCTGTATCCTAATTCCTCTCTGCTGTGAATAACATTGGACAGGCTGTGCCACCTTCCCTGACCACTTTATTGATCGGTGTCCTTCTGCTTTCCTGGAAGTAAATTGAAGTAACTGTAGAGTCGTCAGTGATATTGGCTGGAGTATTCGCACATGCTTCCTGTACCCCTTGTCAACGCCCCCTGGTATCCCTACTGGATCTAATTAAATTTCGCAATCTATGAGAGCCATATAAACAAGTAGGTTATATGTGCTCAGCAGATTTCTCAATTTTCGATTTATGGCACGGCTGTAATCCACTGTGCAATATCCCTTCCTGAATTCAGCCTCATTTCTGTATTGATAAAATACAGTGTCTGCCCTGTCGTTTGTAAGTTACTTTGCGAATATTTTGTGCAATGCTAAAAGTATAGACGCTGATGGGCTTACCATATTCCTCGATTCTTCAGCGCCTCTCTTCTTGTATATGCTGGCATTCTGCCAGCTCCCTGGTACAGTTGAAGTCTTGAGGCATTGCATATAAAGGGTCGCATACCTTTCAAATATAGTAACTTCTCCATATGTGATTAAATAATTCGTTATCCCGCTTTCCCTCTCGAGGTATTTCACCCAAAGCCTATACTAACATCAGCGTCTGCTGTACATGAAATTTCTGCACCCTTTTCATGGAGCTTATCTGGGTGCTTGGTATATCTATACAATTCAGCAAAGTCAAATAAATCTCCAGCTGCCTTTGCTATACCGGCGAAATTGCTCTTGATATTATCCTCCTTTATCGATTCTGCACCTTATTCTTTTCTATTACATTTCCATTCTAGCGTGCTATTCACTAATAGGCGCATTAACGAAAACGTATTTCGTGTGGCTCAGGGTGAGTCTCAGAAAGTGTATAAGCCGCGAGTGCAACCCGTCTAAAACTGTTGTGCCACTGGTGTACAACCTACAAAATTATTATGCGCTTCGTTCGCGTCATGTAAAACAACTTGTGCATACACACACGCATATGCCTTGTCCTAAAACAGCTGCGTCGATCAAGAAACCCACACGATTACTATGCGGCTAGGTGGTCCGTCTCCGTGGTTTTTACGAGCATAATTTGTTAAACAGACGGGCAACGTAACAATGCTCCTTTCTTAATGAAGACGGCGCGTACAGACTGTGTGTAATAGCAAGCGTTAGCGTCGTCTCCTTACTGGTCCATGTTTTGCAGCGTATAGCGCTCCCGTACAATATGATGACGTGTGTACTACATTGGTTATGTATATTTATGGTGACATAACCAATGTCAGCGGGTCAACATTCCTTATTGGTGCGCGCCGCATGCAGTTCGTCGGAATGTGAAGCGCTCGGGTTACAAAGTCGCCAGGAAAACACGCTTGCGAGGGATGCCCGATTTCAGTGCATCTCGGCTACAAGCCAGAGCATTCCGTATCGGTGGCCAATGGCAGAGCGAGAGTTGTTCCCGATGGCATGCGAAAGCGCGGCTATATATCGCAAAAAGCAGACGTGATAGCTTCCAGGCAACTGTAGCTTCCGAAAGCACCGGTCCTGCACGTTCTCACCGACGCTGCAGTTCAGACTCTCTCTTTGCTTCGAGTCGGCCCTTTCCTACGTCACGACTTCGACGTAGCTTCTTTTTCACACATTATTCCACAATTCAGCATGTCCTTCAGTTTCGCAGCGGCACCCACACTGATTATTGCACTGTGTTTCAGGTTCTGTCTTGCGTGCTTTTGTTTGTTTCTTTCTTTGTTTTTCTGCAGTTGTCTTGCAACAGTATTAGAAATGTGGGCGGACACAGTCCTGTCTGCGTTTTATCACAAGGTGGAAAGGAAAACGGAAAGCGCCCTATACATACTGTGGCTTATGCTACATTTAACAAATGCGAGCGAGCAGCATTCGTAGGAGAACAAAAGATCGCAACAAGCGACAGACACGGACCACCAAGCTCCTCTCTTGTGTGCAGTGCGTGCACACTAGACGCGCGTTCCAGTTGGTTTCGTTGTCCTTGGAGCCCCTTTGGTGAAGCCAAATAGGCCTATTGATTGATGTTTTCTTTTTATGAAAGTACACCAAGTTATCGCGGCAGCTCTCGCGAGCAACGATGGTCGTAGCATAGTGCGCCGCTAAATACGAAAAAAAAAAAAAAAAAGCTGAGAGGTACCATAAAACAAACACTAAATCCGTTTGGCCTGACTCGATACTTTCCCTGAATTATGTACTTGCGTGAACTCCTAGCTAAAAGAAATAGAGTAGCTAGGAGTCTACCTCAGTTGGAAGAGAAGGACTGCTGTTCGCTCTAGGCGGATCTAGCGCCTTGCAAAGATCGCCGGCAATCTCTCCGCCCGCGCACCACCTGTAAAAGGCGGAACATTTCGTGATAACTGGCAGCGATTCCCTGCGCCGTATACAAACTGCGTCTACTCGCACATTTAACCATTCATAATTAAACAAGATATACAGACAGGAACGTTAGGAAAGGCCGAAGCACCTCTAATCTTTCCAGAAAAACCTGTTTATAATAGAGCAGTTTAAGTGCCATAATATGGACGCCAGGCTTCTCCTAAGAGCGAGAGAGCTTTAAAACCATATTGGGCGCCGAAATTGGTAGGCTGATGTGCCTGCAGGTTATTATAATCACATGCTCCCGGCTGTCACTCGAGTGCGAGATGTAGTGCTTATTTAAAAACACCCTTTCCTGGAGCTCGAAAAAAAAAGCAAACACAGAAACACGAGAAGGCGTTCAAGCATCTGATCGCAGATCAGCTTTTTTTTACGCCATGCTGCCACTTCTCATCGACCGGTCGAAATGTACACACTTCAGTTTCAAATGCTAACTTACTTAGTCGGCTTTTTTTATGTTTCTTTTTTCTCGGTGCCACCTTTCATTACTTTTTCTGTTTTGTTTATTGTTCGTGTTCTTCCCTCAAACTCCGGTAAAATTCTGGTCTCGTAAAATCATTTCGTGAGCGAGGAAAATAGGAAGAGTGCCCGAAAACGAGCGCGCGTGGTGGAGTGATCTAACTTTCACGGTCTAAGACTAACGTGGCGCCCTTTTTGTGCGCAGTTTTTCTTTCGTTCTCTTCTTTCGCGGCGCCAGGTGAGCAAGAGTTCTTCTTTTCCCCTTCTAAGGGGAACCAAAAAAGGAGCATAGGCGTGACGCTACTTTATTCAGTCGAGTGTTCGATACAATCGCCTTATTCTTTCTTTCTTTCTTTCTTTCTTTCTTTCTTTCTTTCTTTCTTTCTTTCTTTCTTTCTTTCTTTCTTTCTTTCTTTCTTTCTTTCTTTCTTCCTTTCTTTCTTTCTTTCTTTCTTTCTTTCTTTCTTTCTTTCTTTCTTTCTTTCTTTAGCACTTTCGCGCTTTCGCACTTTTTCCAGGAGAAATCAATTCTGTTGTGCCGAACTCAGGCTGATCGCTTGTATATAGCCTTGGAAAAGAACGACCGATGCAGATGAAAATCGAGCGGATCTAGTTTTCAGTCGAGCACGCGGCGCTTACCCTATTTGCGCCCAAATGCAGAGTGGAACTGGCTGACGCTGTAAAACGACCGCTTTTTTTTTTTTTCATCGCTTCTTTAAAGCTGTTTTTTTAAATATATTTATATATATACCTCAGGCGTTCTATTCTGTGGGTATTTTGTGCTTTGCGTTCTCGCGACCTCCCGCGAGCATATAGAGCCGAGAGTGCCGAAGAGTACGTGCGCAAACTTTCTCGGCTTGAAAGTGAGATGAAAAAAGGTGTGGTTCGTGTTTCAGAGGCTCACCTCCTTTCTTTATGCGCGCCTCGAAACACGTACTCGAAACTCGTCGTGATTCTACGCGGAATGAACTAGAAATAAATGTTTGACGAAAGTTATTCCTGAATTCGTTTAGTTCGATTTTTGTTGTTTTCTTCCGTGGGACATTTCCAGGACCCTCTCTCATACTCCTTTGGATGAAGGAGGCGCGTTTTGTTGACGGCCCGCGTAGACGTGCAAAGAGAAAACGCTGAAATGATTATAAGAACGTAAACAAAAAAAAAATTTAGAAGACAACCTGAACGGTATTCTCGAGAGGCAGCGTCCGGAGGTGGATCGAATAATAATAAGAAATTTTAACACGTCAAGTGGGGGGCACGCACTTCGGCAAATAAATGAGCCGCGAGATGACGATGAGATGGGCGCGCGTTCTCTTCCCATCTATCTGTCTCTCTGCGTGGAGGCACAGGAGCCCGGCCCGCGGCCTCGACAAATCCATTCCCGTCAGGAAAAAAAAAAAATACTTCGCGCCTGAGTGCAATATGCATATACACGTCTATAACGCCTGAGCCCTCGCGATCCACGAAGTCCAGATTTGAGCGCGCGCACGCTTTCGCGAGAATTCCTCCAGCTCCACGAAATGTATTTCTTTTCGACATTTTCTTCTTCCTCGCTGTTTTTTTTTTTTTTTTGCTTCCCAGAGTTCTTTCTGCGAACAGAGAGTGAGAATGACGTGACGTGAAAGAGCAAACGCAAGAAGAGCATAGTGAGTGGTCGAAAATAAATATCCAATAAAAAGTTCGTGCTCCGTGCCGTGTTAAGAGCGAGATGAGAATTTATCAGCGTGAAACGCAGAAACGCCGGCCTGAGCGAGTTTGTCCTGGACCGGCACTTCGCGCAATGCAACGAGGGAAGGTAATTAAAATGTGTTACGAAATATTGTTGTAAGGAAGAGGATAAGGCAAACACACATATACCATGCGTACTGAGGTGCTTTCACTAGAGTAGCGAGTCTATATATATAGTTCAGTTTTCATTAGTCAACAGCGTTATTGTATAGAGCTGTTCTTCCTGCCTCGTGGTCACAACAGTTCGTTAAGACAATATTGCCTTCCAGTGCCTGCCAGCGTAGAAGCCGGCGTGTTCCACTTATGCACACTGCAATCACGGGCGCCGAACGAAAATGAGCAGCCAAAAGAACCAACCTGAGTCGCCATATTAATCGCCGCATGTTAACAATACATGAAGAGTGTCAGCTATTCACAAGTGAGTTAGATAAGAAATTTCTCGAAATGAAAGCGCAATGGGCATGCTCTCAAAAAAAAAAGAAGAAGAAGAAACAGGGCAGCTGCAAGATACACGTTACAAAGTCCTCAGGCACATGCAGGGGCGTTCACAGAATTACCCGCGCCGCTTATGAAATGAGCGCTGCGGAGGGTGAAGGCGATGCCCACGTGAATTCGGAGAAGCATGCCTGCCTGTCCTCACTTGGCTTTGGATGGGAAGTGAGGAGCCCTTATGGAACGATATCCCATATACATCTATAACGTGTTGAGGTTTATAACTGCATCCGCAGTAGGCCGATAGCTGCTGACGGGTGGACGTGTGTACATGCACGGTTCCAGAAAGGAAGTATATTATTTTTGCGGGTACAGTGAAACCGAGAGGCTCGATTTTTCTTTAGTCACAAACGCATAAGATTATAGTTAAGGAAGTTGGGGAGTTCGCAGTAATTGTGATGCATTTTAGAGAATCTTACAAGGAAAATTAGGCTACTACAGTCCTGAAGCTTTGCGAATGCCACTACAATAGCATATGGTACTCATTTCCAACCAATATAGCCTTTAGCCAAGGTGAGGTTTTTTTTTTATCGTTTGCCTTTAATGTGAATTATCGGAGCAGATTTTCTTATACATTCCTGCGCTTACGAGTAGATTTACGTCTCTTTTCTCTTCCCATGTTTCCCGCGCCGCGTAATGTCCCGCGTCTGCGGCCGTATAGCAGACTGACGAGTTCTCGATTCACCTTCTTTGTTTGTGTGTCGTTGTTTCCGCTGCTGAGTAATTCGGAACGTCGATGCGCGCGAAACACCGCTTGCGTTCGTTATGATATGCAGCGCTACACTGTCCGGGCAGCGTTAAACCGTATTACTCGAGACAGTTTTCAGAATTCAGGAGTATTGGACTATGACCGAGTGCGCTGATGTCTCAGAAAGCAATGTATACGCGTTGCTATAGCAGCTCGACAGGTGTCTGCCTCCGCTGTACTCGATTAGCTGATCTAAGTGCGCGCGCGATTATCGGTCTCACTCTCTCACATTCTATCGCTTTTATCCCCTTTGTTTCTTCCTCCCGTGCAAGGTCTTTCTGTCTTTCTGAGATGGCGTCAGATTACGGAGGAAACCCCGTAAACGAGAACGACTGTCCACATATACTACCAGTGACTGCTCAAACACAGCCTAATGAGGCCGACAAACAATGAAGCAATGGAAGCCGTTGTTCGTTGGCTTCACGAAGTTGTGTCTAAGAAAGAAACGAGCTCCTCGAACCATTCCTCTCCTTTCGTTCAATTACTGGTTAGCTGCCTAATACCGTCAGTCTTCCTTTATAGACAGAACACCCCTGTGCTCGAGGGACCTCTCCTAGTTTTTTTTTCTTCATTAAGTTATCCTCTTTGTAAAGGGACTTCAGCAAGCCGGCTCCGTGCTATGGCAGGGCCAGATATCGCAACTTCCGCCAGTGCAGAGGTCACTAAATGAATGGTTGCCTAATACGGAAGCAGAGTCGCATTTAAAATAATATATATATATATATATATATATATATATATATATATATATATATATATATATATATATATATATATATATATATATATATATATAGCTTTTGCAGCGCTATATAGAAGCTTTTGCAACGCTGACATCAAGTGAAGAACACACGGAATGAATGAGCTGGAAGCATGTTGCTTAGAATTACTTTATTTGTAACCTGTTGAAACGTACCCTTTTTTATACATAAAAGTAAGCGTGAGGCGTAAAATGAATGGCATAAAACAAATGCTTCGATGGCGTAGATTACCTTACGACTTGATTTCTATATACGGTGGAACTCCACATACGCCGGAAGAAGAGAGAGCGCTGCCGCGAGACCATGTCACTGTCGCTGCAGAAGTTTCCCAGATTATATGATAGCGAAAATAGAAGTAAAATAGAGCAGGCGAAGTTGTCCCGTATCCCTCAGAGAAGCATCTCTGCATATGCCGCTGCCGTTATTTTTGTGTCTTTCTTTGCGAGGTACTCTCGCCAACGGGGCTGTGATTACGAAAACATTGTTCTTTCCCGGCGCAAAGCGTGACATGCATTTGGAGTGAGTCGTGTTGTATAAAGGCGGTCAGAAAAGAAGAAAAAAGTGCACCATGCTATTCCTGCTGACATTCGTATGGGCTGGGGAGTGCCACAGGATTATGTAGCCTGTAGTTTACTTGATCGCACCTCGCAGTTGTGTGTTCTGCTCCAGGAAATAGCTAAAACATTCACGTATGTTCGTTTGTACGCTTTTGTCTAATAAACTCTCTATCTCTGTCTACGTTTGTGCGTTTACCTGTTCCGTGTGATTGCATAGCTTGCATTGGATTGCAGCTTGTCGCCGTTACCATAGGCACGTAATACAGGAAGCGACTGCGATGAAAGAGTGTACTACTATTCTGACTAGAAATGAACGCTTTGTGTGTGCTGTCGTCTAAGACTATTAAAATGTGTTTAATTCTTTTGAGTGGTAGTAAAAAAGAACTAGTTAGTACTGCTTGTAGTTTTACCTTAATTATTACTTGTTCATCTACTTAATGAATTGTTCCTGGCTGTTAATTTCTTCGTAATAGCCGGAATGCATTCTTACGTATACTCGAGGGCGGATATACATTTCTCGGCCCTGATCTCGACCAATATTTACATGAACCTGAAAACCGAACTGTGGCTCGGCAAGTCGACTGGACTCGACTTTATCTGTTTCTTTAAGTGTATACTTAAACGCAGTTTGAAGGTACACTAGATCAAGGGGTAAGTAAAATTTTGCGTTGAAAATGCATAATTATCATC
This sequence comes from Rhipicephalus sanguineus, assembly GCF_013339695.2. NCBI lineage: Eukaryota > Metazoa > Arthropoda > Arachnida > Ixodida > Ixodidae > Rhipicephalus > Rhipicephalus sanguineus. The sequence continues at coordinate 103,944,190 of NC_051176.1, read as the reverse complement.
ATGCACTGCGCGTGTTTGCTTTTGCAAAATATACGTATATTTGGAAGTGATTTCCACGCGCTTGCGAGGCAATGCTATGACGCACAGCGCGGCCCTGAAATAAAACAACACGAAAAAAAAAGTGAACGCATAATAAAGACCTCCGTCCTGGCAGGTCAGTGTATAATAAAGTTAGTTGTATAGAATTATCTGACAGCGAGTACGCTATCTAATGCGTATCGATATAATGTTCCCTGCAATGTGCGCGTTACACGCCCATTAGTGCTTTTAACGTTTGCACAGAATATCCGTATCAGTGTTACATATACGTAAGCGAACAGAATTACAGCTTGTATCAGCCTTTCAGGGCAGCAGAGTACGGGGAGAGCGTGCATGCGAAGCTAGCTGTCAAGGCAAATTACGCTTATTGGCTGTCACTTGTACCGGGAAACGAAAGAGAAATACATTTCTTTTAGCTTATCTACAATACATGCGTATTCACTTACCTGGGACACGACAGAAAGAACGCATTGTTCGTGTACTATAGGAGGGAATGCGCGCCTGTTGGCCTCTGTATCGTGTACGTCTCCGTAATTCTTCAGGCACATTCTTCTTTCGCCCTACATGAGTATATATACTCCTCTAGGGTAAGGAACTAACGAGAAAACTGTGTCATACAACGCTCTAGCTGTGCATAATTTCGCACTCGACTCCTGCCAAGACCTCGGTACCTCATACAGAAACAACAAAAAGAAGGGTAACAGTTTTGTAACCGCTTAAATGTGGATATCTTGAGCGTCAAAGCGTCAAAACTGTGTGTGTGTGTGGGGGGGGGGGGGGGGGGGGGTATCGGAGATCTCTGATCGTTCCGCGTTCGTTCTGGCGGTGTTACGTCACAAAAGTGGGCGGTCCGCAGCTCTCTTCCGCCGAGAGGAAGACGACAGCCAATCGTCAAGTGGTGAGCGGCGAGCTTTCCGGAAGTAGACGCGCATCGTTTGTCCTCGGCAAAGGGACCGAATATTTCAAAACGAAGTGTTTCTCGCCTTCTAATAAATACAGTTGTTATACGAAAAGATATGGTTTTTCTTTTCAAGCTCAAGCAGTTTCTGAAACAGCAATAGCTTTGAGTGCTGATATTTATTGGTGTTAGTTTGTCTAACGTGCTTGCTATGTTAAGTCGCGCACGCGAAAAAAAAAAAGAAAGGTAGCGGTTGGCGCAGTTTTTCAATATGTCGTCCCACCGGAATGTCTGGCTTGGCTCCCGGGTGTCGGTTCGTGAAACGGAGCTTCTGCTGGCTTTTATAAAACAGCACCCACAGATAGCTACGCCGTCGCGCCCGCTGGGGCCGTCGTTCACGAGTGAGGACCGAGACGACACGTGGCAAGAGCTGGTAGCGCTTTTGAACTAAGAAGTCCCTGCGCGTAAGACCACAGCCCAGTGGCAGGCCCGTTCATTTCGTTCGCACTGTTCGTTTGGAGAACCGAAAGCGACGCCGCACTCGCTCATGGCTTCAAACGCATCTCGCACCTCCAACCGCAAGAGAAGCACACGTCGCAAGCGCCATTTTCTGAAAATCAGCTGTTGCGGCAGCCGCAACCGCCGCATCATGCCGTGCGAAGCCGTTTGTTCGCTCGAGAGAGCGCGTGCGAACGGCCTCGCGATCCGTTCGTTTGTAGCAGACGACATGCTCTTTATGACGCGGTATGATGTCACCAAAAAATAAAAGATCAAGCAAAAAGAAAACTGGCTACGCCCCTCAGAGACGTGGTTTTTTCCGGCTTCGGCTAATCGCGTGCGCCGCCAGAATGGGTGCAGAACGAACGGCGCATAACAGAGATCTCCGATCACCCTACTCGTTATGACGCGATATGACGTCACCAAAAAAGAAAATATCAAGCAAAAAAAAAGAAATGGCGACACCCCCCGGCCTTGAGTGGCATCTCCCGCTTCAGCCAATCAGCGCGCTTGTTCTTCCCCAGGAGAACGAACAAGCGGAACGAACAGATCTCCGATCGCCCCCTGTCTCTTTGACTCTCTCGCATCACCTTTACAGCGCTTTTGTATAGCACATACTCTTGGTGTATATTTGTGCCGTTACTTCTTGCATTCATATTCGCATGCTTCACTTACACTCTCATAATAGTAATTGTTGTGGTTTTACGTCCCAAAATCACGATATGATTATGAGGGATGCCGTAGTGGAGGGTTCCGGAAATATCGGCCACCTGGGGTTCTTTAACGTGCACCTAAATCTAAGCACACGGGCCTCCAGCATTTCACCTCCATCGAAATGTGGCTGCCGCGGCCGGGATCCGATCCCGCGACCTTCGGATCAGCGGTCATGCACCATCGCCACGAAGCCACCGGGACGGGTCTCTGACGCGTGCACTTTGTCACGGAAAGTATACCCACGGGCACCACAAGGACGCAACGACCCCGTGATACTTCCGTCACTGAAAAATATAAATAAAAAACGCACTTGATTACTTTTTTTCTTCTTTTTATACGGATGACGACATTATTGGCGCTTTTGGTTGTGGTGTCCTTAGAGACTAGACGATAAACGCGAGCCAAGTTGCTGGAAGTGAAAAAAAGCTGAAGCAAAAATGCTTCAAAACTTAAGCGAATCTGTGCGCACCAACTATGGGCCTCGTACGGCGCTTCGAACTTGACGCCCTTCATTCGAGGAGCCTCAGCGATTCCTCGGAGAAACGAAGGATCCAATTTGTCGTCCCCGTGGCGAGAACCCTGCTGCTTTTATTGCTGCCCTTGCACGTGCTCTAGCGCACCGCTACTGGCTTCCATCCTGCTCGAGCCGATAAGGTGGTCGTATACCCCTTACCTTGTTTCGTTCTTTACTCCATTCCTTTGTGGCTGCTGACGCTTTCTCTCGTATATTGTCTGCCCTGATGACCATAGTGTCCCACCTTCGTCGCTCCTTTACGGTGTACGGCCTCAGTTTTGGAAAAAATATTCCGCTGTTAAAGGCTAGCTTATAAAGAACTAGAAAAGAAAGGACTGGTTGTTTTTTTGTTTTTTTTTTCGCTATTTGCTGGTGGGTGCTCCTATTAGTCCTTACTGGGGGAACTGAGCGGCCTTCGTAATTAAGAAGGGCAAATCAGCTTCTTTTTTTTATGCTTCTTCTTTTATATTTGTGGCACGTCAATTTTATCTTACAAGTAGCCTCGACAGCGTAATTTAACTGCGAAATGTATTTTGTTTTAGACAGAAAATGACGAGCCAGCGCATAACGAGGCGCACAGCCCGAAAGAAACAGATAAGCACCATACATCCCACGCAAAGGTAAGACGATTCGCTGGTGCAAGTGAGGTGACTTGCCGCTTTCAACGACAAGATGCTGCCGCGACGCGCCTTTAGTGAACTGAATTGAATTGAATTTTATTTGCCAAAAGATACAGAAGAATTTCGTCGCTTCCTTGTCACAGGAAATTCATGTTCCTGCGCGCCGGGTGTGGTCAGCTTCGGTATCGCCATTAAAATTCGATTATCAATATCTCAAATTACGGGCATCTCTTGTGATTTCTAAAATATCGGTATGCCATAAATTGTCACAGACTGCAACTTTCCAATGTAAACAACTGCCCTTAAGTAATTACTTAAAAAGTAAATTAACGAGTTTTTGTTAATTAATCACTTCAATGTCACTTTAGCTGCAACAAAGTATTTTCGCCTCGACGTACGTTGAGTTCGTGTGCGAAAACGACGGGAGCCTGATTGCCATAGGATATTTATAAAAAGTCTATATTGTCTCAAAGAAAACACACACACGCACGCGCGTACACACACACACACGCACGCACGCACGCACGCACACACACACACACACACACACACACACACACACACACACACACACACACACACACACACACACACACACACACACACAGCATTAAGTGCAGCGTAATCCATAAGGTGCAACTACTAGTCTTACTTTTATATTTTTAGAATTTTTCAGGGGGCGCATCTTCGATTTCTACATTTAGGTAACGTACCACGTAAAGATGTAATCCCCTCCTCCTCGCCCCCCCCCCCCCTCGCTGCATTTCTCCGCGAAAGGAAATCCAATTTCGTGACATCTGTCACGCACTCCATTAAGCCGTCAATCAGCTAGGAGCTTTATCGGCAACGAACGAGGAGAGATTATGGACGCATCGTTACTTACGGCTCCTGATTTCATTAGTCTTCGATGCGATGGTCCTATTCACGCAACCGTCCCCAGCCACAGTGTATGAAAAGTGAACGCGACCGAAAAACCCGACGACGCATCCGAAAGGGACGCCAGAGAATGGGCCACATCTGCAGTCTCAAGGGACGCTGCGCTTCGCCAATTGAATGGCGCCCGCATAAGTTCACATATAGCTGTCTCAGCAGACTTGCTCCGGCCTGACTGCCCTCTTTTCTTACACTTTTGCTGCTTCCCATTCCTCTTCGCTTCGAGACCAATTCGACCAGAGTAGGCCGCTCATCCCGTCCTCTATCGGAAGGCCCGGGTGGGTGCGTTGTGATGGGGTGGAGCGCTGGTGCCCATTAGGTGGCCACCAAATTGGCCTGCGCGTCTTCTTCGACGGTGGCCACTAACGCTCACTGCGTGGCCTTGGCTGTATACCACGCTCTTGGGAGCGAACGTGGGGGTCTGCGAAAGAAATGAGGGGGTAAATGGAGCCACACACATTCTCCACTGTCTCCCCCCTTTCCTCCGCTGACCGCGGCCACGCCGAGCAGCTCTTCATCCTCCGTCGCATACCCCGAATGCCCGGAACCCCTACACTATCTCGCGAACTCCGTGCGGGGCAGCTACGGGTCACGCCAACCGGAATAGAGAACCAAAAGAAAGACCTCTGTATGCCACGTCCGTCCCAAATCCTGCGGCGTCTATGGAGTTCCTTGCTCCTTGAAAGGAATAGCTGCACACAATGGTTGAGAGCCTCCTCCTCCGTTCTCAAAGCACCCGATGACATCCAATGGGTTATCGTTGCTTGTGGGCTGTCACAAGACTCGTAGACACTGCATGGAGTTGGCCACCCTTCCTTGGCGGTGCAGGAATTTGTGCACGTTCTTCACGCTTTCAAGTACGCCAGCGTCGGAGCCCCGCGGTCCTCGAGATCACGGCGGGGAGCGTGTACTCTGGAACGGTCACATTTCGCATCCGCTTCTGCATCGCACGAGTGATGCGATGGCCTGCAGCGAGCCTGGTCGGAATAACTGCAACGCGAAAAGCGATTCCCTCCTTTTTTGCGCCGACCCGCTGTCACATAAAGCACTTCCGCTGCGGCTTTCCGCGTGATTGAGCAGGCCCAACTCGGTTGGTCGTTTCCGCCGGAAGAGTCTGTACGGTTAAAGGAAGCTCGACGTATAAAGATGGGGAGAGGAAGAGCCCAACGAAGCGCGAGCGTATAGTGCATGAAGGCCCAAGCCGCGGGCGCTATCTAGTTAGGGGGTGCATCTTCGCACGTGACTCTTCCTTGGCCCAGCCGTTTGTTTCTCTTGGGAGTGTGTGGTCGAGATTTTGGTTTCTCTCTGTCGGCACAACGATCAAAGAGAGACAGAGAGAGAGATAGATAGAAAACGAGCAGCTCCCAAAGCGGACCAGCTTTGTTACGTCGCACATCGCACTTTCGCTGTAGCACGAAGTAGTGCGTTGGCTTTCGCGGCAGGCGGAAAGTGTGTCAGCTGCAGGGCTGGTCGCGAATGCCTTATCTGCTTCCACCGCCTGGTGGAAATCGTTCATAATCAGTACTTCTCTTACTTATAGATTGCGAAGTTGTTGTTTTTTTCCATTTTGCCTTTGATCGTAAAATATATCTACGGTGTTATCTTCTTTAATGACATATTCTTCAAGAATTACTGATGGCAGGAGCAAAGTAGCGATTTTGGGCGAGTTGGCAGATCTTCTTCATAAAACAGCGGACACAGACGAAGACAAAAGAAGAAAAGAAAGAACCACGAGCGCTCGTGTCGTCGGTTCTTTATTTTCTTCTTTTGTTTTCGTGTGTGTGCGCTGTTTTATGATGATGGCAAGAACTATTCTGTGGACCGTCGTCCTGGGCTGTCACGGCGAATTACCGAGAAGCCAGCTTGCCCGACTTTACGAGTTTTGTTTAAGGCCATTCATGACCGTCTGAGCACATGAATTATTGTTGCCCGTTAAGTACATGTGCTCGTAACATTTCTCACCTCAATTTTACATCCGCCCACTGGGGGACCCGCAATCGCTCGATATTTAGTGCCGCGCCAGTTAGCACAAGAATATAGCTCACTTTGATCACAAACCATTATCAGTGCGAGCCATTTTGTAATGCTGAACTCAGGAGCTGAAGATGGCGCAGGCACGCCTACTGCACTTCTGAGAGACAGTATATAGACTTGCAGAAACGGGTATTGCCTGAATTGGGGACATTTGTAAACATTCATTGTTCATATAAGGAGATGTTGGCGCACAAACGTTGTCCCATGCTGCTCCTTGGCACTCGAGTAGGCGTAACATATAACACCTCTGGGCTTTGTGTGATCATGAGATTGGCAATATATGTATACGATTGGCGATATATACTTGCAGGACATCTGGTTCTGCAAGTGTTTTTGTCCTGAAAGGAGGGGCTTGTAGGCAACGCGAAAAAAGAGTTTGCTCACGAATGCAGTGAGCAGCTTGCGTTTCCGAAGGTGCATGGATGATTCGCAAGGAAGTGTCCGGAATTCTAAGTTTTCTGCGAGAGACTGGCTTGAACTACACGTGGTGAGACATGCTACATGGAAAGAGTCGCTATGAAAGATGCGCTAGTTGGTAGGCATCCATCCTGAAATAAGGCACGGCGTACAGAAACAAGAGAGCAGAACCAGACAACGCAAACGCTGCGTTGTGTGGTCCCCTTCTCTTGTGGCTGCGTCTGGACGCCTCACCTTCTTTCATGATGAGACGAAATCGTGGTTAGCGCGCATGCACGAAGGCGCGCGTCGCGCTCGCAGTTCAGCTTTCCACTAACGATAAAGAGGTTGAAGCGGGCTTCACAAAGCCTGCAAGGCACCGGGAACATGCCCTGAACGGAACCTGTAGAGGTATTACATTCACGAGAATTAACAAAAAAAAAATAAAATAAAATAAAAACAGGGTGATTCAAACCACCTCAAGCGTTAGCATCTCTTGGGAACACGCATTCTACAGAAAACCCCGCAGCCTTGAAGTTTATCATTTTTTCCTTATTGAGTTTCTTTCTTCTCAGAAGAAAAAAAAAGTAAGAAAATCTACAACAGAACACAACACTCAGTTGTTTCGCAAGCGAGAGCGAAAAGCCGTGCATAAGAGATTTCTGCCGGAAAGGCCCTCGCACTCCCCGAGATGAGAAATTGCAGCTCCTGATCACTTTTTTTTCTTTTTCATCCTTGCCTCCAGCAACTCACGCAGTCTACCAGCATCTCCCAACGCATACCCATCGTACATAGGTGCAGGCGCTCGGCGCCTTGTGTCTTTGGAGCTCACTGCCGCGTTCCCGAGATAGGCCTCATTCTCTCACGGTTATACGCATGGCGGTGCGCTGCTGACTCACGCGGTTGATTCCATGGTTTGCACGGCGTAAACGAGATTTACGAGCTGGCTCAGCACAGCACATGCCTCATATACGTGCCTGCGCGGCTTTTGTGGGCCCTTTACAGGCATGGCTCGCTTTCGTAACGTCACGGGCCGGCTAATGTAATTATTCTTGCCTGTTATTTTCTTTGTTTGCATGTTATATTGTGTGTGCGTAAGTGGGCGGGTGCGTGCGCACGCGCGGACGCGCACAAGCGCACACACACACACATGTGCCTGCGACATTATTTGTCTAAATTGTAGCCGTGGTGCTTCTCGCACTTAGCGAATTCACCTTGCTTTCGTCATCGCCACTTTGTAGTCGCACTTGGATGCGCCTGTCGTTCAAGTTCGCAATACTGGAAACTCTTTTGTTCGTAAGACTGGTTTGGTGGTGGTGATGATGTTGCCACAGGCGGGGTTAGCCTGGCAGACCTGGCCAGGCTAACCTGGAGACTAACCTGGTCTGCCTGAGCGACCCTTTCCATGCAGTATGTCTCGTCATACATCACTGAAGCCTCTCTCTCGTTGAAAACGTAAAGGTATAGCAGCCACTTCATTGCGAATCATCCGAACACCTGCCGGAAACGCCATGTCTTCACAACATCCGTGGGGAAACCCTCTTTTCTTCATATTATCCATTAGGCTCGCCCTGTCAGAGCAAAAGCGTTTACTGGACCAGATATAGTGATGTATATCCCCAACTTCATTGCACTCAGTGCACAACGGGGAAGGAGCGCCCCTTATTTTAAACAACCATGCTGGAGTGTAGGTCGATCGTGTTCTCACTCTATACAGCAGGGTTGACTCGGAGTGACAAAGCCCTCTTGTGACACAGGTCTGATGGCTGTTGTCCCTGCTCGTTCTTCAGTGATGTAATAAAAAAAATTTGGGAATTGAAACTTTTTAACAATTTTATTTGTTATTATTAACGCGAGAGACAGCGGTTTCGCGTGGAGAAATAAGCTAGGCTCTGCAACGGCGCGGCGTCGTAAGGAGGAATAAACAAAGATAGCGTAAAGAAAAATGTGCCTTTTTTCGGCTTTTTTTTATACGAGTACCAGCGCATGCGGGGGTAGAGCGTCCGCTTTCAATGTGTGAGGTACTGCGTTCGATTCTCAGTGCCGTCGGGCAAGTTTTTCTTATCTAGAGATAATATCCCGACCTGGCGATCAGTAGTGTGGGTACCCATCTCACGAAGGTGGCCTCTCCACTCCACTCTTTTATATTTTTCGCCCCCTCACCATTCAAGCGTAAAAACTAGAAACGTTGGGACGAAGAAAAAAAAAAAGGAAGAACGAGGGCGACGAGGACAGTATGAATTAAAATATTACGAAATATTTATTTCAACGAGAAGAAATGCAATGCCATTATCTCTTCATTCAGTCTAAAAGCTAATTACGCTACACGCCGATCAATAAACTTATTCCTACTTGTTATTTATTTGGATCAATATCGTTACTCAAATATTCAGATGCTCAGCACAAACTCGGCTCGCATAGCGATTTACAGACTGCTCTTCCATACAGTCATGCTGTTTGTTTGTTTGTTTTTTCGTCTTTTTTTTATGCGAGGTAAATATAGCGCAACACTCTGCTCTCATGCTATCAACGACAGCGGCCAATTAGCGCAATACTTCACTTAATATTAATGGTTCTCTTTAAAACCAATTACCTCCAGCCGTAAAATAGCATTTCTAAGTAGTGTTGAATATTTTTTTCGTCGCAGACATTAGCTCATTAAATACGACACGAGCCGATAAATGTCACCTAGCTGTCACATTAACTCCTTCAATTAATTCATCTCATTGGTCGACAAAGCTGCACACGCAACCGAGGGTTTCCTCTCTGTCCTATGCAGGTCACAGCTATCCTCTTCCCCAACAAAATATCATATAGCAGTGCTTCTCAAATGGGGTACGCGAGGTCATTTTTGTGGGTCTGCGAAAGTCATGCCCGAAAAGAAAAACAAGAAAAAAAGTTTTTTTTTTTTTTTTTTTTTTGAAGGCACACGGATGGATGGATGGATGGATGCTATGAGCGTCCCCTTTATAACGGGGCGGTGACATGTCTGCCACCATGCTCGAAGAAAAAAGAAAAAAAAAAACTTCCTTGTTTCATGCTGGCCTAATACCTTGTCTACATTGATTAAATCTATTTTATTATACCAAAAAAATTTATAAATTCACGGTCTATCTCTCTGCCTCTTAAGGCAGAATGACCTTATTCCCCCCCCCCCCCCCCATTATTTATTTTTGCACTTTATCTCTACTCTTCTGCCACCAATACTCTAACCGTCTCTTACTTATTTCTATCGCGGACGTGTTCAGCTTTCCATTGTTGTTCCTAAAACCCAAGGCTTCCTGTAGACTCGTGCCCACAAGTATACCTGGGTGAATATCGCCACATTCAATCAGTACATGTTCCATCGTTTCCTTAGTTCCCCCGCAGCATGTACAGTGTTCGTCTTCGTTACTGAATCTCGCTTTATAACTTCGCGTTCTAAGGCAGCCCGACCTTGCTTCAAACAGTAAAGCGCTTCCCCTTGAATTATCATAAAACCTTTCCCTCCTTATTTCGTTTTTTTCCCTTTCGGTAGTTACTCAGAGCCGGCTTCTTTTCCATCGCTGTCATCCAATAAGTCCTCTCCGCCTCCCTGACCTTCCGCTTAATGCTCGCTGTTGCCATATCGCCCGCACTGCTAGCCGTATATTTACTGGTGAGCCTCCTAGTTCTCTTTCTCCACTGCGTGTCAACGCTTTTTCTATACAAATACCTGAAAACCTTCTCTGCCCATCTACTCTTCTTCATTTTCCTCAGCCTCTCTTCGAATCTCATTTTGCTCTGAGCTTCCCTCACTTCAAAGCCTGTCCATCCCATATCGCCCTTTACAGCCTCAATTGTCGTCTTCCCGTGAGCGCCCAACGCGAGGCGGCCCACCGTCCTTTGATTTACATCCATTCCTGATTGTACCTCTGACTTCATGCAAACCACTGAGTTCCCAAATGTAAGCCCCGGGACCATCACACCCTTCCACAGCAATCGAAGCACCTCGTACCTATTGTATCCCCATAAAGCTCTGTGCTTCATAATTGCAGCATTCCTCTTTCCCTTTGCTACCGCTGCTTTCTCTTGTACCTCCATATATCTATCCCCCTCATTTACCCATACTCCGAGGTACTTGTACTCGCTTACCCTCGGTACTTTTTGGCCCTGTATGAAGACCGCATGGTCTTCGTGATCATTGAATACCATCAATCCACATTTTGTTGCACTAAATCCTAGTCCTAGAGCCTCACATTCCCTTCCGCATATATCTGCCAGTCGCTGTATATCATCTTGACTGTCCGCAAATAAGACAATATCATCAGCATAAAATAGACCTGGAAGCTTCTGCTCAACCATCGTGCCGACCTGTTTGTGTGACAAATTAAATCCAATGTTGCTACCTTCTAGCGCTTTTTCCATCCTCACCATGTACAGCATGAATAACAGCGGGGACAAAGGACATCCCTGTCTCAGCCCCTTGCTAATTTCAACGCTGTCCTTGCTACTTATTCCTTCCCATTCTATACAAACTGTATTTTCTCGGTACATTTCCCTCAAAAGCTGTATACAGTCGTCCCCTATGCCCACTTCTTTCAATATATCCCACAAAATTTCCTGCTTAACGTTGTCATACGCTCCGGTGATATCTAGATAAGCTATGTATAAGGGCCTGTTTTCTATTTTCGATATTTCTATACACTGGGTAAGAACAAACAGATTATCGTCTAACCGCCTGTCGATTCGAAATCCATTCTGAAGTTCTCCCAAAATATCATTTTGTTCTACCCACGCTTCTATTTTTAATTTTACTGCCTGCATCGCCAACCTGTATAGCACCGATGTAATGGTTAGCGGTCTGTACGAGCGAATGTTATCCTTTTCTCCCCTGCCTTTATAGATTAAGTTCATTCTACTTTTTCGCCAACTGTCTGGTATTTCCCGCTCCTGTAAGCACTTTTCTACGGCTTTCAGCAGTGCTTCTTTAGTGTTATGTCCGAGTTCGTTAATGAGGCTGACGGGAACCCCATCTAAGCCCGGAGTAGTGCGCTTAGGAATTTTTCCTTCGGCCTTCTTCCAATTGAAATTCTCTAGTACTACATCTTCGTCAGTTGCACTCCTTTGCGTACTATTACCTACCGGGGGAATCCCCTGGGTGACCTTTTTAAACGAATCGGCTGTTATCTTTCGGATGTAACCTAGCGCTTCATGCCCTTCCAATTGATTTCCTCCTTCATCTACCAAACGTTGTTGCATTGTGACAGACTTCCTACCTAGCGCCTTTAGGTGGCTAAAACAGGATATCGGAGTCGCTGGGGTCGCTGTCACAGGATATCACACGATATCCTGTGACAGCGACCCCTTCTTCTGGTAAGGTCAACTTGTTGGCTAGTTGGTAAAGCATGATGAAACGGGAAACAAAATTTTGTTTGTGACGTGGTGCGCCTAGAAGTGTATTTATATACTTTTCGCCCGAATAAAAATTCAGTTGTCAGTCAGCGCTTCGTGTGGTGTGGTGTGTGTGATCCTTCTTTGTCGTCGTTTACCGCGCTGTTTCCCGTTTCATCGCCCTTCTTCTGATTTTTTTTTTTTGGTAAGCTTCACCGCAAAACATATTTGCTTTGCGGCGGAGCTTACCTATGTCGCTCCTCCGTGAGATAGCTGTAAAGTTTTTGTTGCAGTTTTCTACGACATGTGCATGCGAGCATGCTTTTTCCAGGCTTGCATATTTGAAAAGCAAACATAGCTATAAACAGGTTAAATGGGGCTGCAGACCGCACAACTTATTTACAAGCTGTTGAGATCGAATCGACGTCGTACTTTTGTTTGACCATTCTTTGCCAGGGAGAAATGAAAGGCGCCTATTTCAGGCTGCATGTTGCGTTAGTTTATATGACTAACCCCCTCCTCTCCCGCTTTCTCTCAGTGTAAGGGGTCCCCCATCAGTTCCGCCGGTATACAAGGGGTCCCTGAAACATTCCTGGCTGAGCACCACTGTTATATAGCTTGCTATTTATTGACGCGAAATGCTCCGGTTCTCCACACATATGCCAACACAGGCACGCAAAGGCACACACGTTATCGCATAAATGATAGGAAAGAGAACCTTACCACTATGTCTGCAATACTGTAGCGGTCTTTGCCGTTCCTTCCATGCAATTCTAGCCTCATGCACGTAACCTCAAGCGAGCGCCTACATAAGCCTTCTTTGCAAATATCGCGCTGCAAAAGCAACTTTGCTTTAGAGTTAATGGTCTTCTTTGTCTTAATTTCGTTTTATTAGGGGCGACACAGGCGTGGTTCAGATTTCTGGGAAAAGGACAGCTCTTGCAAAGAGGATCAGACGTGCGGAAAAAAGCTTAAGCTCACTTAAGCCCCCCAGTTTTCAGCCCGAGTGTATAAGCCCCGAGAACATACGATGGAAACGAAGATAACTCAGGCATTTTGCGCATATAAACAAAAATTACGTATAGAAATAGAGGCTATCAGGCGCCACGTCGGCTTCCATTATGTCCATTTCCTCCTGGCCGCTCTCGCGCTGCACTGCCAGCGTTATAATGCATGGCATCCGCACCTCCCACACTTTGTCTTTTTACCTTTTCACCTCATTGTTTTTTTTTTCTTAGCATTCGGTGAAGAGCAATTTTGATTAAGCGCGTCGACACTCCGACAGCGTAATTAGAGGTCCGGGGCCCGCGCTGTGCTTCCAGGACAGCGTTTTCTGCATTCGCGCACGCGACGTTTGCGAATGCTTTCGTTAACAGTGCAGCTTTTTGTGTAAGCTCTCTGCCCAGTGACACGGCGAATGCGAAGCGGTCAAAAGGATTTGCGAGAACTTCTTATATAAAACAGTGAAACGGGGGAAAAAACTCGGCTTAAACGATTTCAACTCTCTCGGGAGTTCGTTTAATCTCTGCGCACTCTTATTACAGACAGAGCAGCGATATCAAAAGGCGCGCGCGTATTTTCGCAGCCGCCTACAGTTCTCTTCCACTGTTCTCTAGGCTCTCCTCCGCCGAGTTTGCGCATTCTAACGCTGGGCCGTAAATTAATTAGGCAGCGGCGTCTTCCCGGAGGATGCGAAGCTCTTACATACTATTCTTTCGTTATTCAGCTTTCCCAGCTCACTTCGCGTTCCCTATGTTGGTCTGAAGAGGCTCTTGAAAAAAAAACTTGGGTGTTCTTAATTCGTTATACCTCCAGATGAAAGTTTGCAGAGTGTGTAGGTAGCCTACTTTTTCTCGTTGGGCTTTATAAAAAGAGAGCAGTCACAGATATACGACGTAGTGCCCAGCTAAATGGGGTGTCTCAGCGAGGGAGCCATTATTGTACGTCCCATTCCCCTTGAAAAGTTAAAAGGATCTCCTTCTTCATGCATGAAAAACATGTTGTTGTTTTTTTTTCCTTCAGGTTCTGAAACACTAAAAAAAAATTTGTCAGCGAAATGAATTTTTCATGAGCCTCGAAGTTCAGTTGGTTCGCATCCAACAAATGCTCGAAATTCGGCCAGTGCTGTTGAATCTCGAAGTACATTTGTGACGCAGTTATACAATAGAGCGACCGACCTTGACTACCTATTTTTGTGCGTCTTTTTTTTTCCGTCAAACACGTAGGTACATACACTTCCAGGCACGAGGCTGCGCATAACAGCAACACTATTTTCTGATGGCCTCGTTGCAAGTCTGCTTGACACTTTTTTGCTCCAATTATCGATACCGGCAGCGTTAAGTGGTAAACACAAGGGCGTCAAAATCATCCGTTTTCGCGGTGGCAGGGAGAGGCAAAGGGTGGACCCTTGCATGGTCTGTCGAAATCCATGGAAATCTATTTGAAAGCTTCTTGGATGCACTGTTAGCACTACTATGGCCGTATATCAACGACGAATCGGGGGGTTAGGCACTGCTGTTTTATGCGTCCCCACTGCCACAGCAGCAATTCATTTAGAAAAGAAAGTACGAATGATCCTGTACCCGTAGCCGCCGCCGATTTGCCACAACCTCCGGTATGCCCTGGAACAAACCTGAAGATCGGCCTTTTACAGAACCTTCGTGGGAGAAGTGTGGATAGCTGGGTCAGTGCATGAATCCATCGTTAAAAAAAAACCAAAAAAAAAACTGCGAAAATCGATAGGAAGCACACAGCAAGGAATGGACACGAACAAGGGCTGACTTTCAACTGAGCTTTTGATCGTAAAATACACAAATATATACAAATGTAGTATATATGTACTTGTCGAAACGCTGGCTCGAGCGATATTCCCTGTTCAACGATTCCTCATCACTTCAATCCTCCAGCTTTCCATCTCGTCCTGAACTTCTCTTTTGTTTAAGCAAATCAGCCTGACACACACGGTAAAGGAAAACGGCGCGTGACCGTCGTAACGCATATTGAGGCTTTACGATCACTTCCACTGCTCGCAGCTCGCAAAACCGTGGCCTTCGAGATCGGTTACTGTCACCCCCGAAAGAGCCTCTTTCGGGGGCGCCAATGTGACATTTCGACGCTATTCATTGTCGCCACAATGCTTGATAATTGAAATGCGATTTTTTTATTACTGAATTCTCTGCATGCTGCTTAGAAAGCGTCCAAAGTTTACCAGCTTTTTATGGGACACGCGTTGTAATAGGTAACGATATTTCAAGCCCAACAATTTTGTTTCATGGCCTCTTTAACGTTTGCGGCAGGAATACTGAAGAGGCGCCTCAAGAGGTGCCGCGCAAGCACAGCCTTCAAAACGCGGGGAGGCGTGACCTTTTAGGGCTCCGCAACAACACCCGCTTTTAATTTGTTTAGAAACGGAGACGTTTGGATCGGAGTGGCGAGCGTTCGAGTTGGTCTGCACCCAGCGACCATTTGCATAAGAACAAAGCGCGGAGTCGCAGGCCACGTCAGGTCCTCGGCCCGCTTTTCGTTTCTCGTGCATGCAGCGAGACAAAAGAGTGCGAATGGCAGCAGCTTGAGTCTCTTCATTAAGCGGCTGGATGCGGCGAGAGACGGGGTTCGTCCTAACATTTCGCACTCGCGACTCGTTCAGAAAGTTTTGAGTTGACGCGCGAATTAGTTCGCGACTCCTGTTGAATGCCCCCGCGGACGCGTAGTCGGAAGTTTTCGCGGGCCAACTCGTGTGCATAAATTATGCTTCGTTAGAATGATCCACAAGTAACGTTCTCTGCTGTGCGCGTGTGAGAAGGGCGACGCGCACAGCCGGGTCTTTCCTCTCCAGAATAGCCACTTCCCTTGCGTGGAACCGGTGTTTCGTTTTCAATTAAAAAATGCTAGACGGAGTTGGCGGCGTCACGATATAGTGCGTCGCCTGCAAGTCTCGGTATGCAAGCCCACGCCGGCCATGAATACTGTATACAGCAGCAGCAGCAGCGTCGAGCACACTTTGTTCTGTCAAGCCTTGATTATTGAGGTGCTATACGGTCCGTGAAAATACGCCTCGCTGAGCAGTGAGTGAGAACGAGCTGGAATGAAAGGCACATATGACGTGCGCATGGTCGATGGCAGCCACGAAAGGAATGAATGTATGCATTCAAAAGGGAGTCAGTATCGATTGGGTCAACGCAAATCAAGTTATAGGAGACTTATTTGTACAAAAACAAATTGCTAGGTAAATATTCATCAGAACACGTTAAACGAGCGGCTGGTGTCCTAATACTGACTGATAAGATTAAGCGCTTTGAGGGTTAGGTGTAGGCATCATTAAGAGGAGAGCCAAAAAGCGCATTCGATATAGCCCGCTAATTAACTTTCGGAGACGGAAGATAAGATTGATTGATTGGCTGATTGATTTATTGATTAATTCATTGAATTCAGCATTTTACTAAACAACGCCCTGTTGCAAGATCTCCCGACACATATCCAGTAATCTAGTGTGATGATATGAGAACACACATGATTCATATGCGCTCACACGCGGCAGATGAGTATGTGCAATACGTGTCGTACGAGATTTTATAGCGAAAGCTGTTATGAGATCTCAACAATGGCTGTTTTTGGCACCGTAGTTGTCCGCCGATGCCGCCGCCGCCGCCGCCGCCGCCGCCCGTAACCGCTATCGCGCGAAATAAGAAAAAATACCCGGGGTGGAGCAGGGTTCGGACCTGGGCCCTCTATGTGGTAGCCCTGTGTTCAACCACAGAGCCATGCTGGTTCTTGAAACTCCTTTGCAAAAAGGTCCTATACAGGCTTCATGTCGGGGAGGAACTACATTAACATATGTAATATAACGTCGTAAGAGTAAAATAACAACCAGGCGTCACAAAACGCGAATTCTATAACCAGACGTCACACAATGCGAATTGCGCAACGAGTGGGTTGTAACCCATTGCAAAGGGCTCCGCCATAATTCATCGACATCAAGCACAACATCAACAAAGTGCACATAATGCCTTACAGGTGTTTAGCGGGTACAACGATTCTCCGCAGAATGACAAATAATGGCGTAGTGGGTGCTTCCCAACTTCAAACAAATTATGATTTATGGCGTATGGGTACCTTTCAAGTGTACTTGTATTAGTAGCCCCAAGAGATTTTGCAACGGGCTCTAGAAATGCCGCTCTTCTAGCTTTCGCTGTGGCTGTTCTGCGCTTTCCGCTCAGGCTTGGCGTTTTTTCGATAGGGAGAGGCTTGAAACGTGCCATGTTGTAGGGCTCCAGGTTAATTTGTTCGCATCATATCGTGCACCGAACAATCAGTAAGCGCTCCTTCTTGCGTTCCACCTTCATTGGATTATGCCCCCCGTGGGGAGTCGAACCCGGTACATCTTGCTCTGCAGAAGAGAAGAGGTTCTTGATGGAAAATGGAAAATAGAAAGGTGGGGGAGTGACACAGTAACTGTCTCTCAGTCGAGGACACCACAACCGCGTCACTTTAGGGGAAGGGGGGTAAAAGGGAACGAGGAGAAGATGGTGGGAGGAAAGGGAAGGTCACAACAGGTAGAGGGCTGGGGGCAGAGGAAGCGGGGAGATCCGTCGTTGTCGTTGCTGGTCAAGCGCTAAGCACGGCCTAGAGGCGCTGTGCGAGTTGCGCGGCATCAATGACACGAGCACCGCGCGTAGGGCACCGCGAACTGCAGGAGGACACCAGTGGCGTAGCCAGGAATTTTGTTCGGGGGGGGCTCACGTTGCAGCGCGACGTCCTCATGGAATTTTTAGAACGACTAAGTATATGAATAACATTTATTTATTTATTTATTTATTTATTTATTTATTTATTTATTTATTTATTTATTTATTTATTTATTTATTTATTATATTCCCAAAGGTCCCGTATGGGACTTTACATGATGGGTGGGTGACATGAAAATTGCGGTATCGTTGAAGGTGGATGTGCTTGAGTCTACTTCCTGGGTGGCATTTTTGAAGCGCGCGAAATCGCGGATGACTGCTGCTTCGTTCGGAAGGTCATTCCAGTCTCGGGCGGCGCGCAAAAAGAAGGACTGCTGAAATGAGGTGGTGTGGGCACGTGGCGGAATCAAAGCGTTTGGATGACTTTTGCGATGACCTCGGTGGACCGGCTGGATGAAGTGGTTTTTCCCCGGGGTTGAATAAAAGAATCTGTGAAAAAGGCAGAGACGTGCAATACGACGACGAAGAGTGAGGGTAGAAAGTTTTAGCTGGGATTTGAGGGCGGAGATGCTCGAGTCGCGGGAATAATCTGAAACAATGAATCTGGTTGCTCGGTTCTCTACTGACTCAAGAATTTTGATATGATTAGTTTGGTGGGGTCAAAGACAGCAGATGCATACTCAAGTTTTGGTCTGACAATGGTTTTATAAGCGAGTAGTTTAACGGAAGGTGGTGCCATGGAAATGTTACGGCGTGTGTACCCGAGAGCGCGGTTAGCGGAGTGAATTATGTGATTTATATGGTCGCCCCAAGATAGGTCACTCGAAAGATGGACACCCAGGTATTTAATCGAGTCAGTAGCAGCTATATGACAGTTGTTGATTGTGTAAGTAGCCGGCGTGTGGTTTCGGCGACGATGGAAAGAAATTAGTAATGTTTTTTTTTTTCGCATTAAGGGGCATCAACCAGGTGGTACACCACTGCTGAATACGTGAGAGGTCATGCTGTAGAGGGGAGACATCGGTGGGGTTATTTATAGGGCGGTAGAGGACACAATCATCAGCAAAAAGACGGATGTTAGATTCAACGGAAAGCGGAATATCGTTAATGTATATTAGGAATAAAAGAGGCCCTAGGACGGTACCCTGGGGCACGCCGGACAAGACATGGGAGAGGTCGGAGGAGTGATCATTAACATGCACGAATTGTTTACGGTGTGTTAGGAATGCTTTAATCCAGTTAAAAACATGCCGATGAAGGTTTAGACGCGAGGTTTTTAGAAGGAGACGGGAGTGGGGTACCTTATCGAAGGCTTTTTCAAAATCTAAGAACAGTGTGTCAATTGGGATGTTACGGTCCATATGAAGGTGAATGTCGTGCAGGAATAATGTTAGTTGGGTCTCGCATGACTGATCTTTACGAAAGCCATGTTGGTTTTGGTGAAAGAAGTTTACGGATGATAAAAATGTAGCAACATGAGAAAAGATGACGTGTTCCATGATCTTTGAACAAACACTAGTGAGCGAGATTGGTCGGTAGTAACCTGCAAATGAGCGGTCACCTTTCTTGAAGACCAGAATGACCTTCCCAACTCTCCAGTCTAATGGGACTTCACCTGTGTCGAGTGACTGCTGAAAAATGATTGACAGTATGGAACTGCATACATGTTTTGTATTTTTCAGAATTTTGGCGTTTATGCCATCTATACCGCATGACGAAGAGTTCTTTAATTGGTTAATAACTTTTACAATTCCCTCTGAATTGAATTCAATATTTGGCATTGGCGGAAAAGCAAAATGCGGAAAATCAGGAAGTTCGTTGTTAGGTTCGTTAGTAAAGACGGGACAAAATGCAGAGTTGACGGATGGAACGTCGCAATCGGCAACGGGGGATCCAGAAGTGTCACAAAGAGAGACTGTGGTTTTGTCGTCCGGTTTCATAATTTTCCAAAAAAGGCGTGGGTATGTACATGTATTACCATGTACATACATTGTCACTGGAATTACCATTAACATGTATTACCAGTGACAATTTGTATTAGATGTTGCAAATCACTTCTTGAATGCTGCCCTCTCTTAAGAACGAGTAAGAAATGTGTTTCTTTCGTAAAAATATTATGTTGGCATGCCCGCAAAATCTTTCCAGGAATAGCTGTCTTCAACCGTTTCAATATTTTTTTTTTGTGTGTGTAACAGGTACGGCAAATATCACGTAAACTTCGGAACTGCATCAGTTTTGAACTGAAGAAGCGCCTGATAACAAAAAAAATGAAGTCCACAAAGTAACCAGGACGAGATCAAATATTTTAATGTAGATTGTTTACGCAAAATGTTCATCTTTTTGCACAAATTATGCGGCCAGGGAAAAGCAAGAATGGGAAAGTACACCTCGAATACGGGCAAAACATAAGTCACCGGAAACAGTGCGCAGTATGCTTACGCAAAACCACACAAATGTAAATTTAAATATGCAATCAATAAACGGAACTAAGCAATGATCACTATACATAATGCCCAACTGATATGTCCTTGGGCCAAGCTGCTGTCTCGGGTGCAGCATGTGGACAGAACTATAAAGGAAGAGTGCAGAAATAACGAAAGAAACTATTTCAAAACTGTTTTAAAAGTGCGAACCACTATTGTGCACTCAATATAAAAGGAGGGTTGCCGCTTCTAGTTCAAAAAGCAATGAAGAACAAAAACGACAAATGAAAGTAACAAACAATGCTGCTAGTACGGCTTCCCAATAGTTGAATTTGTTTGGTAACGCCGCGTATGCCGACCTCTCAGTGAACAAGGTGAAGCTGTCGATTGGCTGGTAATGTCCACCTGATGCCCGTATTCTTGTGTTTATATTAGGTCACAGTGTTAACTGCTAAAAGGTACAAAATCCTCACGGCTTTAAAAGGTGGTGAACAATAATATTGCGTCAAAATTACGGGCTCATTGACCTGAACTATGGAACAGCAGTGTCTTTTCCTTTCGTTTGTGCTGATTTTTGTCCTGCTCGGTATCAAAAGACAAAGTTGACACGGCGAGGAAGCTTAGCGAAACGGTCAGTGACTTCCGACACGCTGATGTCATTTCTGTGGGCTTACAGAAGTGCCTGGCCAACCATGCGTTCCTCAGACATCGTGGAGCGTAAGTAGTTCTTAAGTAACCTCATGCTTGAAAACGTTCTCTCTGAGCTGGCAGTGGTCACTGGAAGGGTGACTAGAATCTGGAGTAGCTTGTACACAGTCGGATAGAACCTGCTGTCGCAATGAGAGAGGGCATCGGTTCCAGTACGGGGGCTCTGGTTTGCTGCTTTGTTCGCCCACTTTGTCCACCATAGTCGCAGTTCTCCAAAACCAGCCCTCGTTTCGACGTCATGCGCAAAAACGGTCAGGAGATTTTCTGCTCCTTTCTCCCGATCATCTTGCATTGGTGGTATTGCGGATGGTACAATTATTGAAAAGTCCTTTAGAAGTGCCCTGTGTTTTTCGATCCGTTGGTTTAACTGGGCTAGTACGCGGTCCATGAACGGAATGAACAGGGTTCTGCGAAAATATTCTTCCGCGCTTTCGAATGCATTGCTCACAAGGTTTTGCTTCCGGACACCGGCTCGACGGCTGGTGATCTCCACATTCAGTTTTTCTGATAATGCCTGCACTTGCGCAAATATTTTGAGAAAGAAGCATTCGCGTTCTTGCGGTCATTTTCATTTGTCTGCTGTACCGCTTCTATGTCGTCAATGGCAGCGCTCATGTCGATACTCCTAGTCTGCAGCTTCTTTGACAGTGGCAAAGTCAGTGCCAACACGTGCTCCGTCACATGCAGGCTTACAAGGAATGCTGGTGACAAGAGTGCCAACATTAGACTCTTTGCCTGCACTGGACTTTCGCCATTTCCGTTAAACATAATCTCCTCTAGTGCTGCAATCAACGGCTCAAAGAGGCTCACAAATGAAAGCACAGCATCGTGCTTCTCGGCCCAGCGCGTTTCGCATAGTCCCAAAAGGCGCTGCCTTGCAGACTCCAGGACAGCTCAAACTTATCATTTTACGCAAAACGTGTGAGCGGCTAGAAGATTTACGGGAAAAGACTGACGTCGCCTTCAGAGTCCCAAAACAGTTTCGGATGTCTGTGATGGAGCATGCCACACACACAACTAGATGTGTGTGCCGCACACACAATGCCGCACACACAACGCATGCCGCATGCCGCACACACAATGCGCAGTGAGTACATAGAGTGCGGCTGGATATTTCTCACGAACAGCAGCTTGAACACCATTCGTTTTGCCGGCCATCGAACTTGCATCATCGTAGCCTTGACCACAGAGATGCTGCATGTTAATTCCCATTTCTATAAGGAGCCTTATGATGGTGTCGGCGAGGGCCCGGCCATTTGGTCGTGAATTGGCACAAAGCCTATAAGAACACTTCTTCGATTCCGTTCGCATCCTTATTAAGGTACCTTGCACAAACAGTAAGCTGCTCGATACCAGCAACATCCGTCGTTTCATCAGCAAGTACGGAGAAGCAGCCTGCAGCGTTTACTTTTGCGACTAGGCTTTCCTTGATGATTGCAGCAGAGATTTCTATAATGTGGTTTTGTACATCTGGACTAAAATATGAGGCCTTATTTGGGAAACTTTCCAAATGCTTTTTTAGATCTGTGTAGCCACAATCCGCGCGCATGCGAAGCAGCGCTCTGAAGTTGCCTGTATTTGTAGAGGAGGCTGTGCTTGAATCCATGGGACCACTGTCACTATGTCCACGGAGAGCCACACCTTGCCGCCCGCAAAAGAGAACTGTCTCAACAATAGGCTGTAACTTCCTTCGGGTCTCTCTTATTTGAATTTGCCTGCCATGGTCCAGTTGATCAACAACACTGGGCACACATCCTGAGAAGGTTTGAAGAAAACTAGCGTCAGTGTGATATTTAGTGACTTCGTGTGCACCGAAGACTTCGAGCGCGTGCTTCCACTTTTGAAATGGCTTGGATACGAGGGCCTTAGTGCGCGCATGTTGGCCCTTGCCAATCTCACTTCTGCTAAAAAGGACACACACTCGGCAAAACGCACCCTCTTGAAGCGCTGAGTAGCAA
This sequence comes from Rhipicephalus sanguineus, assembly GCF_013339695.2. Lineage (NCBI taxonomy): Eukaryota > Metazoa > Arthropoda > Arachnida > Ixodida > Ixodidae > Rhipicephalus > Rhipicephalus sanguineus. The sequence goes on along the minus strand of NC_051176.1, from coordinate 103,921,419 downwards.
GCCATCGGTACCTGTCCAGCCAAGCCACGTAAACCTTCGTTTCTGCTTAAAATCGTTCATAGACTTCAACATATAGCATAGCGGAGGAATGCAAGGAGAAGCTAGCAGTTGATGTTTCGTGTTATCATCCACTTTTGAGCCATCTGTCTAGAGCCCGATATCAAACTTGCTTCTGCTAACATTTTGAGGGTCAGAAAAAGATAAATAATTAAATAAATGATAATCAGGCTGAAGACCAATAAATCCCACCAGCCGGGTGACGCCGCTGGTTGGTGGTGTATGAGAGCACGAAAAATTTCGGGGGGGGCTGAAGCCCCATAAGCCCCCCCCCCTGGCTACGCCCCTGGAGGACACCGTAGCCATTCGACCATTGCGGTGGGTGAGTGAAACAAGAAAAGGAGGACAAGAGATGCACGAAGGCGAAAAGGGTTGTGTGTACCTTGTTTACGTTGAAAGCGAACGGAGAATTATAGGGCAGTGGCAAATGGTCTGTTTTTGTCTATCTGAGACGTTATCAATGATCTTGCATGAAACTAATTTACACTCTCGCTCGCGCAAGTTTCTCGGGTGCCACGCAGAGCGTGCTATGCAAAACAGGTAGAGTGCTAGACTGATGAATTTGGCCTCCATACGATATTTTCATTTTTTTTTTCGCCTGTATTCTAGATTAAGTGACCTTGTGTTCTGCCAGATGATTATGCGTCTTACATTATGGCGTTGACAGCACTCCAGTAGCGGACAAATAACCGCAGATCCCGACCACTTGAACAACAACAAAAAAAAAGTCAGATATGTGCAGTATTACAGGAGTGAGTTAATTGAGTTTGGCTTTCCGTTCCTTGGGGATTCTGCTTTTATTTTTTTCTGCTCCTATCTGTGAACAGGATAATTAAGACGTACTCTGTGTCACTGCAGTGTGTGTCATATTGTGTGCAACAGATCAAGCAGTAAACGCCACCGACAGAACAAAGACACTGGGGTTCAGGTCTAGGTACTGTGTAAGCCGCTCCGCGGCAGGCAACACGAGACCGATGACTCGGAATACGGGTCGATGGTTGTGGGAACACTCACGTACTCGTTTACTTCTTGGAAACGTGTGTACTGTAGAGGCGATTATGCGTCAGCTGCGATGCTTAAGTCGGGGTCTCCACCTTTTCTCGCGCGACGAGCGTGTCAACGTAAAATGCCAGAGTGACAGCGTCGTGGCAAAAGAGGTGAACTCGCACGCAACCATGCTTCGCGCGCCACCTTTTTCTTTTGCGCCGTCGCCTCGCTTTTTCACGCTCTTCCGCTTCGCAGCACAGATGCGACGTGACAAAGAACCGAAAGGGCGAAGTTCGCAAGCGAGAGGCACAAGAAACAAAGATGCGGGCGGCTTTTTTTTTTTTTCTTTATCGCGGTATACACGAAAGAACAGCGCGGAAAATGGAAAGCGACGGAGTCGTGGATTCGTGGCGCCTCGGGGCAGACCACAGATGTAATAGAAAAGGGGCGGGTGTAAGAGCACGAACACTGCAAGAGAAAGTGAGTGCCTCTTACCACGTTGGTCTTTGTTTGTTTCTCTTTGTATTTATCTCCTTCCCGCTTTCTTTCTTTTTTTTGCTTTATTTTTTCGCAATGGCGAGCACTGCTCGAGGATAACATGCCTATAGATCCAGGCACGTGCCACACTATCTTCAACGGGCGTGACAAAATAGTCTCGCCAAAAAAGGAGCCAAGATATGTGTTACAAGAGAGTGCGAGAAAAAAAGATGAGCGTGTAGAGGAAGACAGCGTATTATATAGTATAGCGGAGCCGGTCATCATCTCACTGCGTGTGTGCAGTGTCGTCCGAAGCTGTGTATACGATGCGTCTCGTGCGCGCTGGGGGTACGGGCTTTTCTCTCGCGAGTGTGTAGTAGTTATTGTAGTACGGCTCGCCTCGGCCGGGTGCTATATGGGTTGGGCGCCTGGCTCCGTGCGACCTTAATTTCGCGGGCTCACTCGTAACGACTCTCTCGTCGCCCTCGTTGTCGTCTGGCCGACGCCTCCACACGCTCCGTGGTTGCCCTGGAAACAGACACTTCTTCTCTTTTTACGCCGTTCACCCCCCCCTACCCCTCACTTCGTATGTCCCAGCAACCGCCGTGGTCCCAGCGACAGTGTCCGTGCGACTGTCCTACATCTTTCGTGTTTTTACGACGGTTTCTATGGTGTTACTTACGTGCCTTTTTTTTTTTTTTACTTCTTACTCTGTACCGACAACGCACTTTCGCAATCTTGCTTTTGCTCAAGCCCAGATATGATAACACGGAGCGTCGCACGCAGGCACCGCCTTCCCCCTCGCTATCCCTTTCGTTGAGATGCCAGGCTGCCAGTGCGTGCCACAGAATCCATATGCTTCAGCCAGCTGACAGCGTATACCTCGCATACTTTCTCGTTTCACTCTTGAAGTCTTTCATTACAAATAAATGTAGAAAATACGCGAAAATTACGCTTGTACAAGCTTCTGTAGCACGGTTTCAGCGCTAATCCCCAACTTTATGCGTCTCTCGATTTCTTTTTCAGCGTGTACACGCTCGGAGGCCTTCGAGTTTCCTTCGCCCCCCATTTACCCGAATAAAGTCATCATTTTACGGGGCGTTTCTCTTTTTGTTCCTCCCTCCTCGCCTTCCATTGCTTCCCTGTTTACTTTTATTCTGCCCGTTAACTGTTATTTACTCTTGTGAGCCGTAAATTTTTCGGTGCGACTCGCCATCTTGCCCTTGCCGCTTCGCAATGCGGGCGTGGCGACGTTGCTCGTTATTCTCGACCTCGCGGGCTTGGCAGCAGTTTGTGCGTGCGCTTCCTGTTCTTTCGCTGCTCAAAACGGTCTCTCGTAGCTCTGCCTTGCTTGTGAGGCTAAGCGAGCCTAGATATCAGTGTTTCTTTTGTCAGTTCATCCTCACCGGTGCGCCCCGTTGTTCTTCCGGGTGTAATAAATCAACCATGCTTGTTAAACTGCCTTACGGCCATGTGCCTGAAAGGCATCTCTTTGCCCACTCACGAAGCCTGTCTCTTTCTTGTTCCACCTTTCGCCTGTAGCGATTCTCTATTTCTTTATATCTCTCTCTTCTTTTTAAGCGTTAGTCTGCGTCAGCGGCCCATGACGGATAAGCCAATGTAGGCTATCTTGAAATGTTGTACATATTCTCTATATCTATTCCTATACAGCCGCTCACACACTTCCAGCCTCCTCCGCCCCCCCCCCCCCCCTTTTTTTTTCTTAATCGTCTCTGCAGGAATTTTCATAAAGTTGTTCTCTCTCTCTCTCTCTCTTAATTTGTCTTACTACTAACTTAATTTGAGTACCTTTGCGCTGCTACGGGGCGCAGCAGTGTTAACTGCAACGCAAAACTTATCTTGGATGCGACTCTAAGCAACTTGGCAGGTCGTGGGTAAACGAGAAAAAGTGATTACTGCCTGAAGAGGCGATGGACACGAATGTACAGTCGGCTGTCGAGATCATTGTACTCTCTATTGCTGTTGGTAAATACGCATTATCTAAGAGCTAACGTCGATTACAAGGCTGACACTGCACTGTACTTCTTATCCCACGTACCTTCACTTAATTAGGGTTCCTATGAAAGAAGTTGTTCGGACGTTGTTTTGCAAGCAGCAGGTCGCACGTCTTGCACTGTTAGCTAAACAAGTACGAGGGACGACGTTGCGCTCAGTTTGGTCGTTCTTGCTTTTTGCAAAAAAACAGAGAAAGAAAGAAAGTTATCTCTACAACGGTGCACCTTCTAAATGCTGGGAAGCTCCCGCATCAGAGCAGTTGTATTGCTCGCACTTTGTTTATCTCTCAATGTTACTATAAAGAATACGAGTATTAATTATACATATACATATACATAATATATACATATTATACACATACATATTACACATACACGTTAAATTTCGTAAGCATTCACTACAATCGCGGTTCTCGGACACGCGGCTTTAGATCCGCATGATACCATCTAATAGAGCTCATTCGGGAGGTCCACTCGCCCTTCTGAACACTTTCACTTCCCCCCTCATTAAATAGCCTAAGCTTTAGAAAGCCATTTCCCCTATACAGTTTCCTTCCAGAGTGCTGCCGTTTCGATGCGCAAAGGCCCGTATATCAATACACGGCCCTGTGTGCGATGCGGGTTTAAGTCACTCATACCGTAAAGGTCATGAACGTTACCAAGGATGAGCCACAAATTGAGGAACTCGGGGAGAACAGTGGGCTTTGTATACCTTAGCTATAGTGATGCTGCCATCGGCCCAGTGCTGTACTTATTACGCATACACGTACACGGCAAAAAAACGACTCAGTATTCTGTGTATCACCAGTTGCGCGTCATGTCCTCACCGTGAATAACAACCAACTTATGTCTCCCTCTTAACGCTGAATATTTTTCGAAGCATGAAGAAAAAAAAAGTAAAGAGCATTTGGTGAATACAAGCAGCGTAATGAAAACGGAGGCGCACGAGCATTCTTTAAAATTCGCAGAAGCACTATTATAACCGCTCTCCGCGCTGGAGAGTCAAGTGAATGATGAGGAGAGCGATGATAAACGACTAGCGTCCTCGAATTCGTCGGCTGCCTTCTCGAATTTTCCAAGGCCACCGACGACTAGCGGTCGGCGACGGCAAGCAAAGCTCCCCCGTCATAAACTGCGCGAGCGAAAATGTTCTGGTCGGGGGGTATCGCTGGTTTTGTTCCCTTTCGTTTCTACGGCCTCCTTGAACTGTAAGTAACTCCTGGAGAGTTATATTGCGATGACACTTTTATGATGACATGTAGTTCGTTTTTCCTATAAGCGTCATCTTAACTTTAAGAGCGAGATGCAATATATCGTGCGTATTAAAAGATGTTAGTATGACACATGATGCCCAGCACCTGTAATATTATCTTCCTTGCTCCTAATGCATTTCTATGTATGACTTTATTATTGAAAGTATGCTAGGTTTCACGGGAGTTAATATTGAGTTTCCATTTGACACATTCATTCCCATGGCAAACCATAATTATACTTTGCTCTTTCGTAATTCCGTTGGCCGACTGGTGGTTTGGAGAGAGACGCACTTGAGTAGGCGCGATCTCTTTTTTTTTCTTTTTGTTAATGGTCGCGCAACAACATGTGTGACGTCTCGGAACTGGACGCAAGGGATAACTGCTTCCCAGATTACTGGATGGAATAATGGGCGTTATATCTGTCGGTCGCTGCAACTTGGAGGCATAGCTGCGAGCCGTTGACATCGAGTTCCATACTGCGGAAAGAAGGGGCAAGACCTTACGCAATATCACACACCGTCATCAGCGCAGTACAGGCATGCGTGCTGAAGTGCGACCTTTCACTACTGTTGTTGCCGCGATTATTCTATCTCCGCCTGTAGACATGCCACAGGAAACCACCTATCTGAAGTTCAAGTACGACTTTCGAAGATAACCTCCGTTGGATGTTATTTTTTATTTTTTTTTTCTTTGTGAATCTCTTCAGTCTCGTTCCCCGTAATATCCTCTCCGCTGATATTTAAACCTCGACTAATGTTCCTGCTGATGTCGGCGGTTCAGATATCGTTATCAGTTGCCGTCAGTGCTCGAACGATGGCTGCCTCAGCTGTCCCTATTGTTCACTCTGTGTCGCATCACAGTATAGGGCTGCAACTTCCGCTCTCATTTCTACTTGCCCAATAGTGTGCTGATCGGCTGGCAGGCATTTCGCGTCGTTCATACGCGCAATGCACCCAGATGTCGTCGCCCTCGCAGATTTCGTGCCAGGCATAGACGTAGCGCGGGCAGTCGGCACGCACGGGGCAGCGTGTGTCAGCAAATCACGGGTCTCGAGCGCCGTGCCAGCGCGACGGGACGGGGACCCAATGTGAGTCGTGTTTGCGTTCTGTTGGATGCTGTTCACGCATTGATGACCGAGGTAGTGTGCGCGTGTCCCTCACGATCGTGTCTTCACGAACGTACTCCGAACCTTTGACTTTTTATCGACTGTACACCTATAGTTCACCACAGCGCCGCCTCTTTACGTGCACAGCGCAGAGGGAGGCAGAAAGACAACAAAGGACCGACGAGGACTGGCCCTGACTTCCAACTAACCTTTATTACAGGGATACGTAAAAAAAAAGAAAACAAGATATCGCACACATGATCACACCACATTCGCCTGTGCGTGATGTCAGTGTTAATGCAAGAACAAAAAAGAACAGCAATAAATAAAGCGGGGTTACGACGGGGTTACACGTGTAGAACAATCCAGGCAATCTATTTCTTTCGCGGTCAAATAGACGGCTTGCTAATGCGGTTACCTCTTTCGATAGCTGCGGCTTGAGTGATTATACGTGTGTTATCGTGTTTATGCCTGTCTTGAATTTTTGTCTTTTCGTGTGCTGGAGCACAGCCGCATTGAGAGCTCCGAATTGTGAGAAAGCCTGCCTTTTGTTTCTGCACTTTCTGATTCTGTTAAACGTATACATTCAGGCATCGGCCCATCTGTTCGACATAGCCTTTTGCGTGGGCGTATAGCAAGCGGGTTATGCGCGTTCAAGCATGCCTAGGCAATGCCCTTTACAAGTCCTATCACCACTGGATTCGCGAGAGCTTCTGCTCACAGGCTCCGAAATTGAAGGCAGCCAGTTATCCCCGCCATCTTCTAGCTTTTGTTTCTGAGACGCTGCACATCAAGTTGACAATTTTGGATGTCAGTCCGGATGTTCAACACAACAGCGCAAGAGAGGGTAGCAGTTATCCCATACAAACATGGCATCTCGCACGAACTAAAAAAAAAAAGGTAGGGAAAGGGCGGCTATTTCAGTTGTATTTTCGGTGCCGCGTAAAGTGTCCGAGTTGCGCGTTAGGACCAGTCTGGTAAACAGGGATCTGAGCTCAAGCAAAACTAAGCGCAGAAGGAAATTCGTTTACTGTTCTGAAGCTGTTGTGTATGGCATATACCTTTATGCGGACAGTTCTATGGCGGACAGACGTCGTGGTCTGCTGTTTCTTCTGTTCGTCCTCGTTCTTTCGCGCGTTTTATTCATTCAAGATGGAATCACACCAACTTGCCTAGTTAAACGTTCTAATGCGGACAGACGGGCAGATGCCTGAATGTATACAGCCGTCATTTTTATGAAAGGGAACACGCGAGCGCGTGGCAAACAGCCTCGTACCGTACATGTAACGCGGCGCAGTGGTGAAATGTGAAAATAAAAGGAGAGAGTCAAAAGGAGATTACGCATGCAAGACAGTGAGCACTGGCGCAAAGCTCCTCCCCGATGTGCCGCGGCAGTTGCGTGCGGCGTTTAATCTGACAAAGGGTCGAAGGCATAGGCTGCTCGTCACATCAGGGAGGAACATTGCGCCCACCCTCACCGTCTTGCATGCGTACTTATGCAAACTGCAATGAAACTTCGCAGCGTGGTGTTTCGCGGCACAGACATGCTAGATGGATTCTTCAAAGTGGAACTGTGCGGAAACGCGACCACCTCCAACTTTTCAATACAAACATGCCCTCTTGCTGCACTCGTTAAAAAGTTCATTATTCAATGTTAGCTAATTGTGTGGCTGACATCGGTAATTACTGTCTCACTTTGTGTCCCCCTGGATGCATAACTTATCTGCAAGGGTGGTTTTCACGTTCTTCCCAGTTCCGAACTTTAACAAAACCGTAAAGCTTAACTTTGAGCCCCCCGTATATTCACGATGCTGTGTCAAAACAATTGCATACAGCCCGCAAGTGAGTTTACGTTGATATAGGCACGCGTCTATACCACGCACCAAGGATAGGCTAAACTAATTGCTTTTTTTTTATGTCGCAACCCACGGGACAAGGTTATACCAGTAGCGTGTATCGCTATGTTATACCTAGCCTAAGCTCGTCGCGTTGCTTTATATTTCGTACAACTTACCTGACAGATCATCCGCCCGATCTGTTTCTTCTCGTACATCAAACTTCCACTATTGCAAAGCGAACCTCAGAATGAAAACCTACATGTAAAGCATCTCACATCACGGGAGTTGCGCGTGCAGACATGACTAGGCATTGGTGCACGTCACCCGCACGGCAGTAGCATGTAGCAAAACGATGACTGGAATGTCGCAGAAAGGTAGTGCCGCTATACAGTCGGTCTTCCGGGTCGGTAAGAAAGAGAACGACTTCTGGCTGGGATTGGGGGTCTCGAGGAGCGACGTCTTCAGGACTCGTCTTGTTGGCCGAGAATGCAAGGGCCCTCGTGAGACACGCGACAGAAGCCTCGTGAGGCCGCAGAACGTCGTTCGAAGTTAGGATGCAGGGAGTCCCAGGAGGACTGGCTTTCCAAAGCGGATAAATGAAAAGAAAAACCACTGTCAGGGATGTTCGTTGGGAAGAAGAAGATCCCGCAGCTTTTCCCAGCGGCATACCTGTCAGTGAACAACCAGAAACAGAAAGAATAATAAAAAGAAATCGGGTTTCTCTTTCTTCTATTGAGGTTCTGTAAGCTGCAGGAAAGTATGGAGCTATATAGGAACAAGCGAGACTACCCGAATGAAGAAAGCGCGGCGGGGCACGCCGTTCGTGGAAACACGCAGTCAAGAAAAACCACATCGCGACCAACATCTGTTCGCGAAAAAGGCTATGTTGCGTGAGTGCTCGCGGAAGATGGTTGCTGCTGGCGTGGGCGTCGTGTACACCACAAGCCGCCGCCGCAGTTTTTGACGGCGTCGTTACTACCACGTGGGCCGTTTCGTCGACAACTGAAAACTACAGCGACTTCAGTAGATAACACAGTTAGGCTGAGAGTACAGCGAAATCGGGAGTTTTCCTACAGATAAATGAACGCGCGTTCTTGGGTTTATCCGGCGCTTTGCTATTACTTTTCTGTTGGCACGCGGCCAGGGGCGTAGCCAGGGGGGGGGGGGTTCCACCCCACGCCCCCCCCCCCCCCCAAAAAAAATTTTTTTTTAGTTTTGCTTGCGTGTATATACACGCGCACATACAAACGCACGCACGAACATACATAAAGTATGGTTGAACCCTCCCCCACGAAAAAATCTCTGGCTACGCCCCTGCACGCGGCCCTCGACAAATCTCTACGATGGCAGCGCTCGCGTCGGTTGGGGTGCGTTCTTAAACCAACTCCTTGCTCGCAAGCGCCGCGTCTTAAAGTGCGTTCGTATAGTGCGGCGAGGCGCTTTACGGACGGGCCAGTGCGGAGACCTTGTCTGGACGGGCGCCGACGGCGCTTGCGGCTGTCACCGCCACTCTGGACAGCGCTCCTTGTGTTACCTGCATAGAAAATGAAATTCTGATGCACTAATTGGCGTCTTTTTCGCAGCTCTAACAAGTAACGACTATAGAACATGTTTAGATTTGTAAATTCCTCAAACAGAGTACATCGTAGGCATGCGCAATATATTGTTCATTCCCAACCAATCAAAAAGTCTTAGCGTAATACCTAACTTCTGCTCCCAGAAATTGTTGATGTACGACGCTGCAGTCCGCGCAGAAACCACCTTCAGGAACGAATTAAAATATAAATCTCTTTCCTCTTGCCACATTCGTTTGTGCTACATTTATCATCAAGACCCATAGTAAGCAAACGGACGATAAAAACAGCATGTGCAACTCGGGGTGCTGGGGCCTTTTAAGTGAACTCCCATAGGAGATTCTTCGTGGAACTTTTTGCTGTCCACCAGCCTGTGTGCACTCCTACAACTGCAACGGCTTTTCTTTTCTCTCTCTATCTCTCCTATTTATCGTCTTTCCATCCCACCACATTTTCCCATTCCAGTTCCGGTATAGAAAACCGGAAATCTGCATCTTGTTACCATCCCTGCTTTTCCTTCTTTTCTCTATCTGGTACTTTAACATGCGTGTGTGTGTGTGTGTGTGTGTGTGTGTGTGTGTGTGTGTGTGTGTGTGTGTGTGTGTGTGTGTGTGTGTGTGTGTGTGTGTGTGTGTGTGTGTGTGTGTGTGTGTGTGTGTGTGTGTGTTCTTTTTTTTGCAGTTGTGTTGTTATACTACTATTTTTTTAACTAGTGTTAGTTCAAAAAAATAGCGCGTGCCTTTTTAATGTGACGAGGTATAGACCCAAACGTGGAACTTTAAAAACTACTAGGTCAATATGCGAACAATGCGTAGGTTATAAACACGTCTTACAAGTCTGACTTGGGGAACAAACACCCTTGGGTAGCATGCTGGGGCTACGCTAATAATTCTGAACCCTGAAAACATGCCCCGCTTACGAACATATAAATGCAATACGTGTTATAGGGCCTTTAGGAATAGCCCGCAGAAGAGCTTTTCGTTCGATGACTCCATTCAGGAATGGCGCTGATAAAGCATACATACATACATACATACATACATACATACATACATACATACATACATACATACATACATACATACATACATACATACATACATACATACATACATACATACATACATACATACATACATACATACATACATACACACATACATACATACATACACGCATACATACATGCATACATACATACATACATACATACATACATACATACATACATACATACATACATACATACATACATACATACATACATACATACATACATACATACATGCGCGCACACGCACACATGCAAATACGCATAATACATTGTCGTGCGTGCGCACATAGAGAAGGGAACAAAAACGAACGTGGTCTATAGCTAGGCGACCAAACCAAAAACCAGGGAGTGAAAGACACTTAGAGCGGGCACAGTGCCCACTGCTCCGTTGCCTTTTACGAGAACCTAAAGCACCGTTTCTTGCTCACCTTACTGTCGAAAAAAAGGGAGAAAAAGAAAGGAAAGAATTTTCCGTCGACCTGGTGCAAATCCCGTTTGAAGATTAGAGTCCCAGCGGAATTGTCCCTCGAGTGAGGACAGAAATTAGAAAAGAGAGAACTCTCGGCGAAATTCCAGGAAACAAAGCGTCAAGCAAAGGGAGCGAGGCAGGACCGGAAACTTCAATCGATGCGCCGAAAGGGTTTTATAGGCTGCGCGTAAAGACAGACGCCGAAACAACCTTTCTTCTTTTTTCCTTCTGTTTTTTTTTTGCCTTACTGCTATTAACGTTTTTTCTCTCGCATTTTCTTTTTTTACGAACTTTGCTAGGTGGTGCCACCCTGATTTACGGCGCTGGATTTTATTTCATCCCATATAGCTAGCGTCGTTCTTCGGTTAGCAATTATAAACTCACTGAACCTTGACCAGCACCCGCCGCGGTGGTCTAGTGGTTAAGGTGCTCGACTGCTGACCCGCAGGTCGTCGGATCGAATCCCGGCCGCGGCGGCCCCATTTTCGATGGAGGCGAAAATGCTAGAGGCCCGTGTACTTAGATGTAGCTGCACGTTAAAGAACCCCAGGTGGTCGAAATTTCTGGAGCCCTCAACTAAGGCGTCTCTCATAACCATATCGTGGTTTTGGAACGTTAACCCACAACAGTTATTATTATGAACCTTAACCAGCGACCCTGCCTGCCACCCGAGCTTCTCCGTCGTGAAGCAACGCAACTTCAGTGTGCCGCCCTGTGGTACGGCGTCGCATTCAGATTCATATCCTTTATTTTTCTCGAACCATACCGAAAAAGGTACAGAAACTAAAGATAAAGCAATTTCTCAGAGGCCTGTCTGCCTGCTATATGCTAAAATATATTCCATAGACATTATTAATGAGTTCGCAGTATGTAGTAAGTTCTCTTAAAGGAAAGCACGCAATATGTTCATAAGTCACGCTAAGAAAACTCCCTTATAATAACGCTACTACAGAAGGACTTCCTATGCAAAGTTCAAATAATCAGTTCAGTATTATGAGGCACAAGAGGATGCATGGCAAGTACACTTCGTATAACACACACAGTTTAAACCACAAGGAAAAATAAAAGGAAAAGACAAACGCTTATTCATTCCTCCTCGAAATGGCCAACAGCGCGACATTACACTCTTACTGATGTGGTGAAGCCATAAGAGCTCGTTTTGTAGTAGTAGTAGTAGTAGTAGTGGTGGTGGTAGTAGTAGTAGTAGTAGTAGTAGTAGTAGTAGTAGTAGTAGTAGTAGTAGTAGACATTTATTCAACCAAATTTAAAGGCCGAGCATTTCGACCGCCTGCGTGACCAGTCGACGCTTTTCTTCCCCTTCGGCGCCGATTCAGTCGAGCCAGGTTAGTTAGTTAGTTAAAAGACTTTATTTGTTTATCCGGTAGACGACTATCCTAGCCCCGCGAGAGGAGAATCGGTGACGGAAAGGGAAGGTGGAGGATAAGAGCTGGATTGCTGAGCAGTTGGGCAGTAGGAAAGGCAGTGTGACAGGTCTGCATATGTGGAGGGGCAATTGGGGCAGCAGGGGACAGGTCTATATTTATAACGAAAAAGGCGAGAGGGGTTGATCAGGCAATTCATTTGGATATGCCGTAGTCTCTAGCACAGGGAGCGATGGTTGAGGGTAGAGACGCTTGTCGAGTCTGAGCTGGAGGTATGGCTCCTTAACAGTACGGCGCAGGGACATCTTCCCATCGCTCTTCACGGAGTTCTCACTGTCTTCCGAAGGTGTGGGAAAGGAAATGGACGGTTCCCAGTGCAATATATCGTACTAATGTCCATCTTTCTACTTTCATCAATTTCTAAGGCGCTTCTCGAAGACAAACGCATTAGATGAGCGCTTCTGACTGTACACGCGAGGAAACATTCATCGGCGGGTATGCATGTAGGGTACACTATCCTCCTTCTGATTTTAATTTTCTTTCTCCCTTACGGATTCCTCAATTGCAGGGCAGTCGATCGAGCGTGGATTTGGTTATTCCTCTAACGTGTCCTTGCTCTCTCTCTCGGTGTTGGTATGCGATCAAGTTCTCTCTCTCTCTCTCTCTCTTTTATCGTGGCTTCCAGAGAAAATATTGTTATTTTGAGCTCGAATACGGCTGTCTTGCACGCTCTAAAAAGGCCAGTTCGCTTTCTGGCTCTTGCGAGCTTATCTGCTGTCACTGCGGGGCGACACTCTCCGATCTATTGTGGCGTCCATCGAGTATGGCGCAATGTTCTCGAATAGCTTACCTCTAGCGCCATGCTCCGGCTACCGAGATTGCAATTCGTTTCGTCGGTTTCAGGAAATAGACCGTGGCTATTCTTCCGAGAAATTTCTCAGGTCGAAGTGGTGCTCCTGACGCAATGGAAAGATAATTGATGGAGTTCCTCACTTCACACTGCCGTAACTGAAAAAAAGATTATGAAAAAGTAAAGCAATACACTTGATGTATTCGACATGTTTACTGCGAACAATTTAGAATGGTGATAGCGCTGGTGTTCACAGGCGTTCAAATATTGATAAGGCAGACTGCAACTACAAACAAACACGCAACAGCTGCAAACCATGTCGAAACGCCTCACCAGAACCTCCCTGCATTTCCGCATTACATTTCTCTCTCTCTCGCTCACCAGAAGACGATAGAAATAGGTGTCAAAAGCTGAAATACTGAAATCAAGCCGAATAGCAATATACTGAAATCGAGCCGAATATAGCGCCCGATTTGTACACTGTACAGAGGGAAAGGGAATGGGTATTAACCGCCTGACTACGCCTAGACTGTCACGCAGTTCCAACGCTTCAACATGTACGAATATTCGGTCTGTAGGAAAAGCATCATAATCTGCTACCGTTATCTGCTCCAAGAGAGATAGCAAGGGGCAGGGGCGCATATGGGGCAGTTGCAGATCATGAATTTACCAATTAATTATCGTATGGGCATGGGAAAAGCTGTAAGAATTTTCATAAAAATTAAAGAAAACGCCGGCTGACCGCGCTACTCGCAGCGAATAAAAAAAAATCGCCGTTACGTGCATGATCGCATGCTCGCAGTTGAACACGTCTTGTGCAGCTGCGCTCGTTATGACAGCCAGCGATACCCACTCCAGATGTTATTTAATCAGCTGTACTCGAGACCATTTTCCGCAGCCAATATTCTTGGAGCATGGACATGTGCCTAGATGGCACAGAGAAGGCAGTTAAGGCGTTGCTGAAGCGCTTAAAGTGGACAGGTCTTTGCGACCGCCTGTAAGTTCGATGTGCTGCCCCAAGTGCGCGCGGGATTCTATCTCTCTGTTTTATTCTATGTCCATTTCGCCCCTGTATCCCCCCCCCCCCCCGCTGGTCCAAGGTAGAAAACCGGACGTGCGTCTGGTTAACCTTCCTTCGATTTCTCACTTCTGTTTCTCTCTTTCGTGAGAGGAAACAGGCGCGCCACGTTCTTTTTTTCTTCTTCTCTCACTGTACAATCTCTAGCCACGTTCAAGGTCTGTAGTTTTATGGCGGAGTTAGCGCGGAAATGCTAATCACGTTCAGCTCTGAAAGCTGTTGGTCTGTGCATTTTTATAGTCTATTTCTGCTGGTGTCCATTTCGCAACGTTATTTCTTTCAAAGAAGCAAACACGAGAAACAAAAGAAAAATTCAGACATCCGAGAGGCTGTCTCGCGGAGGGGCCACGCACGTTGTCGGGCCTTAAGCGAAGCACAACCTTGCTTCATTCATGGGACTTAATTAAACGACTCTGACGCATCCCGTGGTTCCAGCAACGTGGGGGATGTCAGACTCGTTTAAATAGTTCACGGCAAGAATACCACTGTACGCTACTCGATTCCGCTTTCCGGAACAGACGGCTGCGGGGCATGCTTTGCCGCCTGGCACGCACGCTCTCGCTAGCCCGAGCGGCGCGCACTGCAAATACCGGAGGAGACGGCACTGCATAAACTTTTTCCCTGTAACTCCTAACTAAATCCTGCGACACTAACCACGCGAGGCACCTCACTTGTGGTTAGGAGTCGCTTTCACGACGAAAGTTTGTCTACCACTAATAGAGACCACTGGCATCGCAACGTGCCGCGCATTTGACGTCGACCCTCTTATTATGCCACTGGCACCGATTAGGTTTATACGAATGCAACCACTGAGTAATGCATTGGAACCACTCGGAGATTGCAGTGCCCGCGCAGATGCCGAGAAAGCAATGCAGACATTTTAATGGCGGAGCTGTTTTAGCTCCTCATAGTTTGTGCGATGTCGCCAGAAAACTCAAGTGGGTATGCGCCACAGGAATTGGGCAAGCCCCACTACCGTGTACAGCAGGTGCGAGTGTCAAAAAAAAAAAAAAAAATCACGCCATATCCACGGAATGAATGATGATAAGTGGGCGAAGCTCGAGAGGGGGAGATCATCGGTAAAACCGTAACCCTCCCGTGAAAGTTCGCCCATTACATCATTAAGAAAGACGTGAGACTGTGTGCGTATGTACAAATCAACTTTTATTTTGTTCTTTTATTTTGTTCGTCTACTGTCTACAGCCACCTGCTCCATCCGGTGACTCGCTGCGAAAGAGGAAGCGCGTCAAGAGCGATTGCCTTTTATTGCGTCAGTCACGTGCGAGTGACGTCATCATGACGTCACTCACACTAGCGCCACCTGCTGAGTGAGTCATACAACTAGGTGGTTACGTACCGGTCACAGAGGAAGGACAGACCCACGACGTAGTAAAGAAGAAAGAACACCACACAGGCGAACACGCAACGAGAGTGTCACTCGTCAACGTCGTCTTCTTCTTCTACTGCATACCAGAACGCGCGCAGTAAAGAAGAAAGAATGCCACACAGGCGAACACGCACGAGAGTCACTCGTCAACGTCGTCTTCTTCTGCTACTGCATACCAGAACTGCATACTAGCTCGTGAGAAGCGCGCGTTCTGGTATGCAGTAGAAGAAGATGACGTTGACGAGTGGTTACAAACCGGTCACAGAGGAAGGACAGACTCACGGCTTAAGGAGCTTCGCCCCTAAAACGAACACGTGGAAAAGAGAGAGAGAGCAAGACAGAAAGAGAAAGAAAGAGAAATAAAGAGAAAGCAAGAAAGAGAGAGAAAGAAAGAAGCAGAGAGAGAGAAAAAGAGAAAGATAGAAATAAGGATAGAAAGACAGTAAAGACAGAAAGAGCGATAAAGAGAAAGAAAGAAATAAATACAAAGAAAGAGATACAAAAAAGAGATACAAGAAACAGAGAGAATGGGAAAGAAAGAGGGAAATGAGGAGTAACAAGGATGAACAAGGAAGGCCACCCAGCTCCGTTCTTCCTTGAGACTTGGTGCCACTAGTGCAAAGATGCAGTAATTTTTTGTGCTATATTCGAAATTGTATGACATGCGCGAATGCCGTTAACTGCTTTCGTGCATTCAGTTCGTCTTTCTCTTTTCTATTTCCTTTTTTTTTTCGGGCGACACCGAGGAGTGGCTAAGACCACAGAGAAGCAGTGGCGACCTCTTCGTTATTTCTATAGCGACGAGTGAAACATAGTCTTCTCTTCATCGCTAAGAAGCTGCTGAAGGCATTATTGTTTCACAGTGATAACTAGAGACCGGATTTTAGGCAAATGCCTATTTTGTTCCTTGCGCTCCTATCGTGCCACTTCAATATATGAGCACGAATTAGAGGTTAAGAAGGGCTTTTATAGTGTTTTTATAGTGCCTATAAATGCCTATTTTTGGCGCTTGTGCCTAAACGCTCACAAATGCCTATAAATGCCTATTTTCAAAATTGGCGCTTGTATTAACACTATTTAGCCTCAAGTTGCGTTCCCGGGAGCAGTTTGAGACCGTTATTCATGCTACCGCGCAACACTGACTGTTCGGAACTATGGGGTTCAACCTAGTCCTGTAGTTCAACCAACTCCCTGAAACAACTGCTAGCAGCCGTGAAGTGGGACACGCACATTCGCCGCCGCAGAGACATGGTTTGCGCGGTTCGCGAATGCGAGACCGTGGAGCAGAAAGGAGAGTGAAGAGCAAAAAAAAAATGAAAGGAAAATATGATGTGCACGCGGATTCTGTTTTTGTAACTTAACTTGTAAGGTGTTCACTGCATCTGCGTAGCCAGAAATTTTTTTTCGCAAGGGAGGGGGGGGGGTTCAACCACACTCTATGTATGTTCGTGAGTGCGCTCGTATGCATGCGTGCATATATACGCATTCGAAACTGAAAAGTTTCGGGGGGAGGGGGGTGTTGAACCCCATCTCCCCCCTGGCTACGCCAGTGATTCACTGGCAGGGGAGAAATTGGCTCTACACGATTCGACCCGGACAATAGGAGGAATCCCTCCCTTCTGGTGTTTTAGCGATCTGGCTCTCTGCTCGTGCTCTGCCCTTCTCAGTCATGCCGAGGCGACACCCAGGACGATGTGCTGATTCGACAGTGGAATCTTGATTCACCGTGCAGAACACGGGAGAGACCGTGTTCTGCGAACCGTGCGGGACAAAGCACATTTCACCGCTAAGTTCAACTGTTTAACCCCTTTGTGCCATCTTAAGCAATAACATTTTTGTTTTCCTTTCGTAGCTAGAGCTCGCGCACGTCTTCGTTTCAAATTATTCGCATTTATGTGAAAATTTATTGTGCCTATATTTACTATTTTGGAAGCCTAAAACGTTATTTTGCCTGCCTATTTCTGGCGCCTAAAACGAGCTTTTTTAGTGCCTAAAAATCCGGCCTCTAGTGATAACCTTTTTCGCCCGCTTCTTCGTAAATTGATGCTTACAGACCGCGTATCTTTTGATTCGTTTGAATTTTGTTTTGTTGCTGTTCTTCGTTCCGCAATTTCTCATTCAGCAACTGCCTCTTTAAAAATATTATACCTATTAAGACAGCGTTTTGCGGTGACATCGTACAAGATTCCATTCAAGTCTTCTTGTGAAATACGCATACGCCTCTCATTTGCATATCTCCTACTGCACGAGCGCCCTCGGCGTTTCCGCTCTGGTTCAACTCGTTTACAGTTTTTAAAGTGGTTTCCAGCGATCAATTTTTCATGAGCCCCGTTTTACCGCACACAGCAACAAACCGCAGGCTCGTGTATACGTTCCCTTTGCTTGTTTGTTTGTTTTTCATCTCGTTCGATATTTTCCGTTTATGAACGACGGTAGGTGATGACACCACGGTTTTCTTCTGCAATGCCTGGATTCCGTAATTTTGCTTTCAAACACGCAACTCCCAACGCACCATTTTGATGTACTTTATTTATTTTTTATTTTGATGTACCGTGTTGATTTCATATCTCCAGTTTCTGATTCATGCCTTGCAAACTTAACAGAATGTCCGTAGTCGCGTTTCTGGTCGTACACATTTCAGCAAGTAAATTGCTAAGTCTTTATTTGCAAGGTGGCAAATTGGGCTATAGTTGGCCGCATTAAATCATTTGCACTCAATTTTAATTTCCTTTTCGTTATATTTTCTTCATTTCCGCGAAAAAAAAATACTTTTCAGGCCGAAACGTAAGTGCTAACAAGTTGGTTTACTTGTTTATTTTTTATGTGGAATGGTCTTTCCGCTTTTTTTTTCTTTGGTCGGGTTAAACAGAGCATTTATTCATTTATTAGTCAAGGTGCTGTCTATGTGGTACGGACGAATTCTGTTATTTCTTTCTTCCTTTGGTCCCATCTTCGTATCATCGATCACTATATAGTGGGCGCGCTAAGGCACCTGAGGCACCTAATAGATTGTGCGCGTAAATTATAAGGCAAATAAAACCAGCAAAGGAAGAAAAACTGAAATAAACGAAGAATAAATCAGAACTGTATTTCAGTGCTCCCACATTTTATATGGTTGTGATAATAGGTCAAAGAACAGAAGAAGCCGTTACTTCGTGGCATAAAGAGAAAGAAAAAGAAAAGCGGAGTCTTTCACACGCGAGTTTTCAGGATGTACTGTTTCCTCAATGCCCCTGAGTAATCAGCGAGAGAGCCCTACACCTGTTTATTGCGTTCCTCAGAGACTCGCGATTGATAGATGTTTGGAGAAAAAGCCATACTCGTGGCATGAAAGATTCAAAGGAGGGACAAATGCCGGCCAAGCAGGACAAGCTAACCCGCCTGCTTGAGCATCGCCACTATAATGGAAAATAGCAAACCGGCTATTACTACCAGGTTAACCTCCCTGCCTCTTCCTTTTGATCTATTTCTCTCTCTCTCTCATGTGAATGAAAAGTTAAATAACGTCAAAACAAAACCCATATGAAGAAGTGAATGGGGACGTTACCATAATAATAATAATAATAATAATAATAATAATAATAATAATAATAATAATAATAATAATAATAATAATAATAATAATAATAATAATAATCCAGCGTCCTCCTGCATGACGTGTTTTATAATGAAATCCTGGTTTGGTTTGGTACACGAAACCAAACCAAAGTTCGGGAGGACTTGTTGGGCTAGTTGGTGTTAGCTGAATGTCGTAGTGTAGCCGCGAAGGCAGAAAGACAAAAAGCGCCTCTCTTGTATGTCTCCGTGTCTTGGTATTTCTGTCGTCGCGTTACAATATGGCGGTCACAGAACTGACTTTTGGAAAACTGCGCAGGTCTTCCTGTATGCTCTGATATTTGCGTTCCTTTATTGGGTCGCGTACCTTCGGAAAAGTTCGGGCTCTTAGTCTGTCTACTTCAATGCTTGGCGTACTTTTAATATTTTGAGTGCGATAGCAAATATAAAGACACTCGCGGTGGATTTTTGCCGTTGCCGTCGCCGTCATCTCCCGTATATATATATATATATATATATATATATATATATATATATATATATATATATATATAAGGCACAAAGAAAAAATTCCGAAGCACCCGACCGTGGATTCGAACCAGCCACCCCTTGCTCCGCAGAGCGCCGCGTTAGAGAACTCTACCACGTGTCCTGCATCCGCCGGCATAATAACGGCGAGCTATTTATATACACCATTTACCGCTGGCAGTACGCAGATCTCGGAGGAGCTTGAGCGTGTTCTATATCATGCGACGCTCCTACATTTCCTTTCAATTTGAAAACTGCCTTTGAGACGCGCACAAAAAAGTAGCCCCTTTCTGTACCCACTCGCGATGTGGAGCAAAACAACATGGTTAATCCCTCTGTCATAGGAATCGGTATAAAACGAAAGTAAAACGTGTCTTCACAGATGTTGTTGAGCGTTTGTTGTGGATTGTTTCGCCCCGAGGGCGAAGGAATGAATGCTATAGCAACAAGTTGTAATGTCACGTGAAGAACGGCAAGCAGCTCGAAACGTGCAATGCACTGCTCAAGCAGAAAGGACGTACGGAACGAACATACACAGGATGAGTGCGAACTAACAACTGTCACAGCTCGACAGTTAAAGTGTTTAAAGCGCGCTGGTCAAATACATAGGACGCACGAAACTAACGCACAAGTATACACAGGATGAGCGCGAACTGTCACAGTTATAACTTATTTGTTTGTGAGCAGCGCGCTCCTTTCGCAAAAGCGGCGGCTGCAGTGAGCGAAGTGACCTTCCTGCTCTCTGTAACTTCAGCGCAAGACGTACGAGATAAGCACGCGCGCAGGAGCGACCACGCCCTGTGGAGGCGCACGCTCATCTTAAAGCTTGAGGCGACGCGCGCCGTTCGAGCCGCTCGCGCCATCTCGCTAGTGATAACGAAAACGCGCTGATGTACCATGATCTCTGAGTACAGCCACCGGTAAATGGTGTATATAAATAGCACGCCGTTAGCATTTCGAAGAACGTGCCATCTATGGCGGAGTCGTTTCGCGCTGCGCGCTGGGGTTGTAAGTTCGACTCCCGGTGACGGAATTTTTTCTTCTAGTTTTTTCTTTGCCATATGTTAGTCTTTATATTTTAGAACGTCATATCCGTGACGGAAATGCGTCAGTGGAGCCGTGGTGGACCCCGGCATAATACACTTTTGTGTTAAAAAAGAAAAAAATGCCTGGCACACCTTGCGTCAGATGCCACCGCGTGGCAGGAAACGCAGAGGCGTCACTCCACGCGCCGCAGTTTTAAAGAAAAATAAATATCTAAGAGCGTCGGGTTCTGCATAGACGACACTTGCAGCGCGCTGCTCAAACACAAAGACGCAACAACTGCGACAGCTGTCAGCTCGCCCATGTCCTGTGTATGCCTGTGCGTTCTTTTCGAGCGTCAGTTTTTGTGCTTCAGCGGTGTGCTGCAAGTTTGGAGCTGCTTGTCGTTTTTCGTGTAACATTCCAATTTCTTGCTATTGCATTCATTGTTTTGCCCTTGCGGCGAAACTGTGGCAGTTTTGCTTTGTAGTGACGATGAGAACCGGTACCACTAAAAGCTCTTGCCTCTGCATTACATTTAAGAAAGGGAAAATAGACAACCACCCGTTTGTAGCACGAAGCCACAAGAAAATCCATGCAGATTTCTCAGAAATAAATCCTCATAGTCGCCGAAAAATTCGTCCTGTTGTTCGAACCCGGGACCAACGCCTTTCCGGGGCGGTCGCGGGTGGTTGTCTATTTTCCCTTTCTTAACCCTTCCGCCACCTCGCGGGATTCCGCAGAACTGATTTGCATTACATTTATAACTCCTACAATATCTAAAAGTATGATCACAGATAAGAAACAATCCTAAGCCCTCACTCAAGCCAAGAAAAATTTGAAGGAGCGGCTCGAATCTTTCTCGGTGTGCAGTCTCCGTCGCGTTAGAGAAACGTGACGCAGAGTTCGTACATGCTATTAGTGGAAAGTTGGCGTAATATAGGTGTAATTCACGGAAAGGCGTAATCTGAAAACACTTTCGCGGTTCGAAATACGCTACACAGAGCTCCGTGTTTTCTGTGTGCCCTTTGGCCGACCGCGAGCACGAGCAATGCCTCCGAGACGCAAAATCAACTGTCAACTCAACTGTTCCTCTCCAACGAACAAATATAATGCATCTGACTGGCGGTGATGGAGGCAGCACTTGCATGCCTGCGCGAGCGCTTAGGCGTGCGGCCTGTGCCCTTGTGTGTGCGTGCTTGTGCGGCCGTATACGATTTCAGTTTTTTTGTTTCTTTTGCAATCCAATACGGGGCTGTTTACCCTACCTCTTTGCACTAACAAGGAATCTGCATTTTTTTTCTCCTTTCGCAGGGTTCGGGTAGAGTTCTATGTGAACGAGAACACGCTAAAGGAGCGACTTCACCTCTACTTTATCAAGAACCAGCGTTCCAGTAAGTGGTGTCTTTTCGCATTCAAATTATTTCTGCCCTTCCGCGGAGGTGACAACTCGCATATTCCGCGCTCTTTAATTAAAGCACGTGTTTTCTGTCCCGCTCTTATATTGTGTGTCTTTATCATTATGCGTATCTTAATGGAAATAATGCTACTGTCCACATTTCAGTAGATCCGTGATCCGTTAGGACTGATGTTGAGACGTCAGTAGTCGTAATGATGATAGTGCATCAACTATGGAGAAGCTTATGAACATCTTTCAGCGCGTAGTCCGTTTCTGTAAAATGCAACTTTGCGTAGTAAACAACGTAATTGCTTAAGGAGAGAGCGTAGAAGAAAAAAAAGCAAAAAAAAAAGCAAACATAAAGTCTCAATGTGAGCAAAGCCTTAGTTACGGAAAAAAAAAAACGTACAGCTGCGAGGTGATATAGTGTATTACCACCTTGCATGGGTATCGTTGTTATTTAGCGCCTGATGCGTGTATTACGGCCTTTGTGTGCACACTGTATTGCTATATGTAAACTATGCTGACTACGTAATCTATTCAGGCGCCCAAAAGCACACTTGACAAGCTCACAAACTGCAAAAAACTCCAGGCCTGCGCTGAAACCGCAGCACAGTCACAGCGAAAGCTGGAAGAGCGGCGTTTCAGGAGCCCGTTAAGCTCTCTTGGGGCTACAATACAAGTACACTAGAAAGGTACCCACTACGCCATAAATCACAATTTTTGTGAAGTTGGGAAGCACCTAATAAGCCATTATTCGTCATTCTGCGGAGAAGCGAGGCACCAGCTACACGTCTGTAAGGCATTATGTGGACTTTGTTCACGCGACGACTGATGACGATGAAGAATTATGGCTCAGCCCTTTGTAATGGGTTGGAATCTTTAAACAGCCCACCAGTTATGTAATTTGCATTGGGCGACGCCCGGTCGCTATTTCTCTCTCCCGTCATGCTGTATAACATACGTTGACGTGGGAGAGAGACGGGGGGGGGGGGGGGGGAGGGCGAAGAACTTTACTGAGACCCCGAGGAAATGGATCATGCGCTTATGGGCTTCCTTGGCAACCAATACAAGTACACGTACGAGGAACCCACTACGCTATAAATCATTGTAATTTTACTGAGACCCCGAGGAAGTAGATCATGCGCTTATGGGCGTCCTTGGCAACCAATACAAGTGCACTTGCGAGGAACCCACTACGCTATAAATCATTGTAATTTTACTGAGACCCCGAGGAAGTGGATCATGCGCTTATGGGATTCCTTGGCGACCAATACAAGTGCACTTGCGAGGAACGCACTACGCTATAAATCATTGTAATTTTTGAGATGTAGGGCAGCAGGCACTGTGCCATTTTTCGTCATTCTACGGAGAGCGTTGGTACCTGCTAAACGCATGTAAGGCATTATGCGTACTTTGTTGATGCTGTGCCTGATGACGATGAAGAATTATCGCAGAGCCCTTTGTAATGGGTTGGAAGCATTCAACAACCTACTCGTTGCGCAATTCGCATTGTGTGACGGCTGGTTACAGAATTCGCGTTGTGCGACGCTTGGTGCTTATTTTACTCTTCTACCACGCTATATTACATATGCTAATGTGGTTCCTTCTCGACATGAAGCCTGTATAGGACCTTTTTGCAAAGCAGTTTCAAGCACCGGCATGGCTCAGAGGTTGAATACTGGGCTCCCACGCAGAAGGGCCCAGGTTCGAACCTCGTTCCATCCTGGAATTTTTTTCTTATTTAGTTTTTTTTCTTATTTCGAGCGATACTGGTTACGGACACCGGCGGCGGCGGCGGCGGCGGCGGACAACTACGGCGCCAAAAACGGCCGGTGAAATGATCTCATAACAGCTTTCGCTGTAAAAGAAGCGTCGTAGGTAAAGAAGTAAAGGTAGCTTTTTGTTTTCATTCATCCGGCGCGGTATTTCACCCACAATAGCGTTCCACTGGTGAGCGCGAAGTCGCGAGTTCGATTTCCAGTCGCGTCGAAAGCATTCCGACGAGCGCCAAATGAAAAAACTATCGTGTACCAAGCACTACGTGCAAGGGAAAGAAGTTGAACACCAAGTGGGCAGAATAAATCCAAACACCTCCACTACGCAATTTCTCATATATTGCGCCTCGGTCACACCAAGACGCTAAAGGCCGTCCGTAAACTATATATTAACTTGTGCAATGACCATAATGCAGAGTGCGACATTGATACTGTCCGAATGAGGGGCGGGGGCCAGTGCGATCATACACGAAGTCGGCGTTATTTTACATTTTATGAAACCCTTCTTGTACGAGGCGGGCTTTGAAGAGATGTTTGTGAATGACCTTGTAACAGTTTTGTAGATGTTTTTTTTTTTAATCCTTGCTCATACAATATAGTTTCGCTCACGTTCTCGGTCTGAAGGTATTAGGCCCCATTTTTAGCGTACGTCTGGGTCTGTCAAAGCGCTATGCCATGATTAGTCGCGCATGCTTACACGTACGTAAGAAAATGTTTGCGAGTGCGGGCCGGGGCCACGCAAAATTATACTCCGGACCGGATATAATGCAGTCTGACCGCAGATATATCCGCACCGGATAGTAAACATGCATTTTGCTTGTTCATTCCCAAGCATCGTTGACGTTATGTGTGCTTTCGAGAGGGTTGGTTCATTGTTGTCACGCGCATATGCCTGACACTCCATCGATGATCAGTGCACTCCGTGCCCTTCCACGTGTAATGATTTGCTGTGTCTTGTGGTAAGCTTTTTTTTTTACTGAGCTAGCACCTAGCGACAATACGTTTTTCACGGAGCATACCGGACTTTGCCCCCAACCAACCGGAAGTTGAGCGTTGGCTCGAATGGGACGAAACCCCAGTAAAAAATAAAACCTCATATGAAAAAGGGGTAACGGTTCAAGTTAAGGGTTGTATAGGATACATGTGATGTCGGAGCATCAGTTTAGTTATGATAGGAGCCAGTTAACTCTCAGGATGATTAATAACTAGTTGAATGAGTTTATTGAAAGAGCAGATGGTTTCCTTATGAACAGCTGGGATCGCTGCGGCAGCTGTCGGAACAGTCCTCAACCACGCGCTTCTTTCTACGTGGCCTCTGAGATCGGCTCCGGCAGCACGACGCCGTGCTGCCGGAGTTGACAGAAGGCTAAGCGCAGCCCAACTAGTCGAAGGCGCTTAAGCTCACTGAAAGAGCAGACTGTCTTATTGTGGGTATGTGCCAACAAGGTGGCACATACCCGCTACATAATTATTTTCTTCCACTCTAAGGTCTACCCAAGAGTAGTTCACCGAACGCTAGGGGGCTAGCGCCATTAAAGACACTTAAATCGAACATTTAGGCTTTTTTTTTCGCCGGAATGTTCTCGCGCAGTCCGATAAAGCTCGGGTATTGGAGTCTTGTGCATGGGCGGCCCTCTCATGTGGCGCGAGCGGACACCCGCACCATGTCTTGCGGCGGTGTAACGTAATTTGTGCACACATTGGGCGGATATTGCACGTATATCGTGCCTGGTAGCAATTATCCGCAAAGGCAGTTTAAAAGCAGCCTTCTCGTGCATTCAATCTCGAAACCAAACGTCGCAAGTGTCTGCTCGCAGCCCCTTGCCTCGAAGGATTCTGTGCGGCTTTGTAGTGAGCTCATTTGAATCTGTGTCACTCGCGGTTCGTGAAGCAGGGGCAGCCGTACGCGCACAAACACTGATGACGTCTCGTGCACTGCCAATAACGGTGCACTTGGTCGTAGCGACAGAGAAAAATTCGTCCACCGCGGTGGCACAGTGGTTACGGTGCTGGGCTGCTGACCCGGAAGTCGCGGGTTCGATCCCGGCCGCGGCGATCTTATTTCGATGGAGGCGAAATGCTAGAGGCCCGTGTACTGTGCGATGTCAGTGCACACTATAAAGAATACCAGATGGTCGCAATTTCCGTGGGCCCTCCATTACGGCGTGCCTCAAAATCATATTGTGTTTTTGGCACTTTAAACTCACGAAATTATTATATTATTATAAATTGAAAAGCCTGAGCAACATTGTCCTGATAAGCTGAGTTCTCGTTGTATCCCGGACAGGACTTGGTACTTCAGTCCGAACCCATCCAAAATCTAAGAACAAAAAAAAATTGAAAAGACCACGGTTTTGTCACGTGATACAGCTGCAGCCGGCTTCCATAAAGAGCTATGCAAAATGCTTCCTTTTATCAAGCTACGGAGTCCTAAGAAAAGTCCAGTGTGTTTTTTTTTCTCTTATTTCGCTGATGTTTCCGCCTTCGTGATGCCGCCTTTGCCTTTCAGCGCGCATCCTTTGAGATCATATTTTAAGGAAGCCTTTCATTGATAAAGGTCCTTGACGCGGTATGATATGGATGTATTCAGCCGCGAAAGATGCATGTCTAATAATGAAGTTGGATGGAAACTTCTGTCAGGAAGCGCAGGCTTCCAAGAATAGCCTTGGGAGGCCGTCCTCGCCCGAACTGACCTGAAGACCCAAAGGGGTCTCCTGGATCAAGCCGGGCGAGCAGCGGCGGCCATCGGTGTCCTGGAATGGGGAACCCACCCTTGAAATTTCCCCTCCTTTTATTTTTATTTATTTTTCATTCTTATTCTCATTAATAAACGTTGTATCCTCCTCCTCTCCCTAGTCGCGAGCCTTCATTTGCCGACGGTCACTAAACCGCCACGCGTTGTTGAATATGGCGGCACTCTTTGCAAGCAAGTGTTGACTCAGCGGAACTCCTTGCTAGGCTAGTTGGTATATTACTCTGAATAAAGTAGACTCCGAACCACCCACCCCCAGATGAAAAAAAAAAAAAAAACGGAAGAAACAGGAGGGCCGTCCCTTCCCTTTCTTCTGTCCTTTTTGCTCTGGTGTTGGTTCGGCGTTTAGTTTATTCAAAGTGCTGACTCGTAGCATAGTAATGTGACCGCCATAGGTGATCGTTGTTGTCGCATAGCCACGAGGGGGATCAGCCACACTGTAGTTTATAAAGAGAATGCGTGAAGAAAAAATGTAATGAGACAACCACAGATAAGTTTGATACCTCAATCTCAAAGTATACAACTTGCACATCACATACTTTGAAAGCCATTTAAAAAAAGAAAAAACTGCCCTATAATATGTTCTCGATCACGATTCGTGGTTGCGAAGGTTTCGTTTGCGGGTTCTATGACAAAGTATTTCGTACGAAAACTACTGGGTCCTGCTGAACAGTGACGTCACAGCGGCAATATGCTATTGGTGCCTTAAGGTTTTTCACAATCATCGTGTTCGAATGGCGGCGGCTGTTAGTACGAAGAAACTCCTCGACACCGCCGTGCTAGATATACCAAATTTGGGGCATGTCCTTAACTCGGCCATTTATTTATTTATTTATTTATTTATTTATTTATTTATTTATTTATTTATTTATTTTGTTCGTTCAATATTCGTTCGTTCATTTACTGTTTCGCAAATAAATTAATAGTGTTTAAATGTCGAAGATTTTCGCAAGATGTGCAGATATTCAACATGTTACAGATAAATAATTCTATAGGGTCAATGTAAAATAGTTTAAAAAAGGTCTGACATTTTATCGCACCATGTCTGCCCGCACCAATGGCCTACGTCTTCCTTCATAGGCTCCTCAGTTTTTGCTGCGATATAGAATTTGCCAATGTTACTCTGCTTCAAAGCGCACACCGTGCACGGTGCCCTTTGAGGCGCAACATTCTCGGGTATATTGTAATGAATATCTCAGACATTTTTATATTATATCAACCATTTTCTCATGTGATCTGATTGCCTTCTACGCTCGAACCATATAGTACTGCGGTCTTTATCTCATGATATCAAAAGCAGATAATGATACCTGCATATCGCAGATGATTTCCTCACCTTTTGTAGGCAATTTATAAAGCGAAAAGTTACACTCTAGCCGATGATGGTACGTGAGGCAGTATAGCTTCAAGTTTGTGCTTCCATCCTCGGGTGTGAAATACAGACCTGCGACAATTTGTTCCATATATGAATTACACGCCATCCGGTTTTCCAAACACATTCGATTCGCGTATACATATAGTAGAAGTTGTGCTTCAAGCAATACGCCGTTATTGTCCATGGAATGTGCGAATCTTGTTCTGCAGGCCCTGGCTAGTGCATTTTACAGTACACACGCGAGCGACCCATCATAACACCACTCGTACTGTAATGAAAATTACACGACTCTTCGATAAATGCTTTCGCGCACGCAACGCTATCGTAATACAGGAAAACGAAAGCATAAAACACAGGGAAATGTGTGTTCGTGCAGGGCCGGTCGGTGACTCGTTAGGTCGTTTGCTTGATTGATGTGATGAGATACGTATTCCCCACAAAGTTTATTATATGAGTGACACTTATGCTGGTTTCTACGTATTCGCCACAAAGTTTATTATGTGAGTGACACTTACGCTGGTTTCGGGGTGGCATATGAGATATTACACCTGAAATGTCCATTGCATCCTTGTCACTGTTTAGCTTGGTACGAACTGCGGAGGAGTGAGCGCTACAGGAATTTCGCTGACCGTGTTTCTTGTTCAACACCACAATCACTTAACTCGATGTAACATTCCGTTTATTTGCACGTTAAAGATTTCATCGTTGAGAATATCTGCTGTGTCCGCCTTAGTTGCTGATAATCTAGAGTCCACCAAAAAGACACAGTGACTGCAGTGTTAACGCGTACGCTGGAATTCGCGTGCTTCTGACAGTTCTTACAAAGGCAAAGTGGTATACTCAATTAACGACAGAGGCTTGTGTCTTATTTGTGTTACGCCTGCATCCATTTAAACAGTAAGGAACAGCTCCATTAACCTCACTAACATTTTCTCCGGCTAATGAAACGAGATAAGCGAACATTTAGGTCCGATGACTTTCAGTCAAGCCCGTAAATTTTGCGCCATTTTTCAGCACAACGGAGAAAATGTAGACGGGCATAATTCTGCCGGGAAAGCGCGAAAGGTAGCAGTGAGCGCACCAGTTATAAATGGCCCCAGTTCCGCAACGCTCTTTGGATGTTTCTCCGCTTTCGGCTTGATGTCAGCTCAAGGCATCTCATTTCCATTCCTTTATCGATTCTCGATGCAGGCCGCAGGTATTTTCCTTCGCGCGGCTGATATTTCCTCGTCCAATAAATTCAACACGTTTCCCGTGCTTGCTTTGGATGTCGCGAGGCAAGAGTGTGGCTGCTGAAAATGCCTTCTTCGGCGTTGCAACAGCTGGCGTTTGATGCGCGAGCCGACGCGGGTGCTCTCGCCTTTTCACGAGGAGGCTGCGGCGTATACCGTGTAGCTCGAGCGTCAGCCCGTTAGCTTTCGTTAGAGGAGTGTCATCTCACCAGAGCCTGCATACGATGCGCTCCCTGTCATTAACTTGGTCAATTAGGTTGGGCTAATGTCGCTAGATAATGAAGGCCAGACTTTGATCTGAAGTTAACATACCCGCCGTCACGTTTAATCTGTCCGGTCAGGGCTCCCTCCGGTTCATTTGGCTGACTTAAAGGGAGGAGGAAGGGGGAGGGGGCTGTCTTCATTTTGTTTCGTTCGTTACTGTACGTTTCTTCGCTTGTTTGTGGAGCACGCGCCATCCTGCCATGTTAAGCCACATACTTCACCACTGCAACGTCCCCTTTATTGAACTCTGACGTCTCGCGGCGGTCCTCTTCTAAGTACGTTATCTTGATTATGATGGGTAATCGAAAAATGTGGCTCTGAGATAATTAGCTATGGTGTGGCGCTGCAAACTTCTTCACGGTAATGCTTTGTATAGGATGTTGAGTTTAGTTTCCCGAGTAGCATTTTGAGGATGGGGGGGGCGGTGAGGTGGATATAACAGTGTGTTGGGTATATGCATCATTGCTCTGTTATTTACTACATATGGTGTAAACGCTGAGCTTATTGAATATTTGGTGCTCCCTCTCTCTTAAGACACTCAAATTAGCGAAGCCTCGACGCTGGGTTTCTGGACCTGGATGCGTCTAGTCTAATTTGTTTGCTCGTCGTCTTTCCCGCTCCTCATCGCCATTAGCTAATGGCCGGAATCACTTTGCCGATAATACGCAGTAGTCACGCCTCCTCCCCCCCCCCCCTTTTTTTTTGTCTTCGCTGTACGCTCGGCCATCTCCACTTGAGACCTCCCATGAGGAAGAGAGAGAGAGAGCAAAAAAAAAAAAAAAACGAATACTAGTGATAGCTTCTTCACTCTGCTAGTCTCCTTTCTCGAACGAGGGGATGAGATGGGCAACCTTCGTTATCAGGAGACACTCTTGCGGTCAGGTAAGCAAATGTGGGAGAGAGTGCGTACAGCTTTTTTCCTCCGAAGCTTTCTATTGCGTATCCTTAGGTAAGGCGCAAATTCTTCTACAGTTCTTTTTTTTTTTTTTGCATCTCAAGAATAGGAGTTGGGTGGCAATGTTTACGGTAGCTCTTCTCCTATATGGTGGAGCAAATTATCGCAGCATTTCGCGCAGAGCAATGCCTTCGCTTCGCGCATGCGCTGCTCCCGCAGGAGCACGCACACACAGCATGGCCTCTTCTTATGGTCCCTTTTTCTGAAGTTTAGTTTGAGATATAGTTGTCGTCACAGCTAACATCTGGAACTGCATGGTTTACAGTGTGACATTTATGAATATTCTTGTCCTTTCTTGCTCGGTAGCTGAATGCTGAACTTGTTGTCGCTCGTGTTCATCCCTTCTCTATGTAACCATCACCATTCATCACGCGTGTAAGTCCTAATTTCCTTCTCCGCATTTGCAGAATAGTATGCTAAAGCGAGCTAGCGCAGGATAACATCTATTCCTTCCTCGAATACATTCTCTCTCCCTTTCTCTGTTCTGTTCTGTCTGGCTTGGTGTAGAGAGGTTGAACTTTATATCAGCTCGGCTACTCCTCACGCATGAAACTTGACCGCGACAGAAAACTTGGCAAAGCCTTAAAGGAGTACTGACACGATTTTGAAGTGCAGCAAAACGGACGTTTTTGGTTTCCTTGGCATGTAGTGTTAACGCTCTCCCCACACCGCATCCGGGAAACACGTATAAATATTTAAGTTTGATTTTAAAGTTTTCATCTCCCAGCATCTGCAAGGGAGCTTCACCGCATGGAGAGCCCTATGACGTTTCAAGTCGGCTCACTTGGTTTGTGAAATCTGGGTTCTGCATGCAGCCTAAATCACAGAAATCGCTGTCGGAGGCACTGGACGACAGTTCACTCATCATGAACCACGTTCGACTGACAGCAAAGGACAGCAGGTGCATATTGCATATTTCGTGTGTTGCAGTCTGCCCGTGACGTCACGGGCAGACTTGACACGTCACTATGAAGCCGCCCTCTCGAAACCGAAACCGAAACTGCTGGTTGAAAGAAGCGGTATTAAAAATATATGCAATGTATCCCCAGGCACCACGACACTCTTTTTAGGGTTCTCGATACCCGTGCTTTCATTTAGAGCAACAACCCGAAAAATTTTAAAATTCATGTCAGTACTCCTTTAAAAAATATTTAAAAAGTCAGACACTCTAAACCTGGTAACCGATAGATGTGATTTTGTGCACCGAGAGTAAGGGTTACCAAGTTTAGAATTTATGCACTCAAAGCTACTGTAACCCTTACTTTATAGGCGCACAAAATCACATCTATCGGTTACCGCGTTTAGGAGGTAGTTTCGCCGCAAGTGCAAATCAGTGTATGCGATAGCAACAAAATTGAATGTTATACGAGGAAAGGCTAGCAGCTATCTTTTTTGGATCCCATCTCGCGTAACTTTACAAAACGATGATTTAAGCGAATGCGGCCGCTCAGGGGAGCGAAGCGGTTTTCTTGCTGTCTGTCGTCGCAACGCGAAGTTAGCGGTGAGAGCCCAGCGCGTATACGAGCCGTTCGCAGTTGCTGCTCGAGCGACGCAGGCGAACGACGCAGGTGCTACCCGTTCGCGATAAAACCTCTCGCACGTGCACCAAATGCTTCTAAAGGTAGTTTTATCAAGAAAAGGGGCAGCGCCTGTGTGAATGGCACATCTATAGCACTCTAAAGGTAAGACATGTCATTTTTGATTAGTTACATCCATTAGAATATTCTCTGAAAATGCAAGGAAGACTGACTACTTTCTCATTTGAACGTGCCTGCGCAGTTGGGCTGTCTTGTAATGCTATGTTTTGTAACGCCTACGTTGCCACTAAACCAGATGGTAGACTGCGCTTGACCCTTCTGTGCGTTTTCTTCCTGTTTCGGGTCCTCTTTTCGAGGTTTGCGCAATTAACAACCAGTTATAAGCTTATCTACGGGCTTAGGTTCACTTAGGGGAGAATGAATGATGCAAAATATTATGCCCCGCGGACTCAAGCACTTAATATGCGCGTATCTCCTTCCGTATCGTTTTTCGATAGCTTCAAATCGAGCTACGACAGTTCGGGTCGGCATTATAAAATCAATCAAGTCCTTATCGAACTTTTTGCGTGGCATTGGCCTACTGGATAGGCTATAGTACTCCTGCTCCGCACCTTGTTTTTCTTTTTTCGCTCGCCTGCCCTCCTCTCCGCTTTTCTTTCTAGCTTTCTTTCCCCTTCTCCCTAGTGTAGGGCAGCAAACCGGATGTTATCATTCTGGTTTACCTCCCCGCCTTTCTCTCATTTTTTTATCTCTATCTCTATCTCTCAAGTCGAGCTCTGATTTAGCCAGCTGTTACTTAAGCCATGTAGTAGAAAGAACTACATGTTTCCGAACTCGCCTCTTAATCCTGTTTTGATCCCATCTTTGTCTGGCTTAAGTATCTTAGAAAAGCAGGCAAATTTACTTGTCTTCTATTACTTTGCTGTACATTTATGCAGACATTATATAGAATATTGAAAAAATTCAGATGTTACCCATTGATTGAGATATTGTAGGCGTTTATTATGAACATATTTTTTACCTGTATATTATCATCATCACCATAACTTTGTGCTCATCGTCACCTCTGGGTGTGCTGATCGTGTGCGCTGCGCTCGTTCGCTGCGGAGTTCTCCGGCCGAATACGCGTCGTCCGCACTGAGACGCCATGCGTATCGGAAGTGCTTTGTACGTCTTAGTTTTGTTTTGTTTGGCCTAAATTGGCTATAATTAGGGGCTACGTCGTGTCAATAATTTACGGATTGTTTTTGTTTTCTTTGTAATATATACATATCGCGCCAAGAATCTTTGCACATGCGTAAAAATAACACTAAAATAATGTTTAGGTAGAAGGACATTGTACAGTGTTCTCATTAGGGAAGCTTTTTTTTTTTTTTAATAGCGTCCACGAGCGGTTTTACCTACACCGAAAAACCCAAACTATTTTGTACGTCTTTCGCGTTCTCTCGTGCTCCCTGCCGATAGCGCCCCCAGCTCTGGGTCCCTAATTTCTAAAACTCTGTACCTCTTCAACAGAGCAATTTTCGTGCCGTGCGAAAGCCTTCGTATGTGTCACATTCCTTATCTCGTAAATGGAGTTTGAATGTCATAAGCAAGAAAGCGCCTCACCGCTATCTAAGTGATGGAATTTCGCAGTGCATTTCGCGGATGTTTCGGAGTGAGCCTGCTGCCGAGCGCTGTTCAGTAGTGCGACCGAAAATTCCACATCGATCTCTGTTTCGCTGTATACTTGTCGGCTGCCTGCTTTCGGACTAGCGTTGCGCATTTTATACAGTTTCAACTTCGCATAAGCGCTTGTCTGGTTGCCTCATGAGCCGCAGCACATTCTTTCGCTTCTTTTTTTCTTTTTCTGAGCAGCATAGTTCCAGGTGTTTCCCAGAACGCGCACCATAATGCAGCTCACAGTATTTTTTTTTTTAGCATTTGTCAATAGAAGTCATAGTAACTGCCATGTCACGCGATTCTATGCAATATTGGTCATTTACATGTCAATGTGTTTCATTACAAAAAAAAGTGCGATATTGGCCTAGCTGATTCCTCTTATAAGGCGAGGTTCATCCTATGAGCTCATAAAAGAATACTTTGACCGTTTAAATAAACAAGAAAGAGTTCAGCGTGTTTTTTTTGTTTTTATTTTATTTTAT
>NC_051176.1:103558789-103587250 GCF_013339695.2 Rhipicephalus sanguineus | reverse complement strand
GCTGCTCTTCCTAGTGCCGTGATGTGTGTGTGTGTGTGTGTGTGTGGTTGTTGTGTGTGTGTGTGTGTGTGTGTGTGTGTGTGTTGTGTGTGTGTGTGCGTGGGTGCGTGCGTGCGTGCGCGCAAACAAATTCACGACACTCCCTTTGTTTCAAAACATTTTATTTTGCCATGGCCTCCGCGAACGGTGCGCCTGCGAACATTAGCGCAGGCCACATTGAATGGATGGCGTCTCGTGCAGCGATTATTATTCGAACAGCCGCTTCGCACTCAACGTCATAAGTCAACGAAAAAAAAAAAAAAAACGTTAAAACTATTCACACGTGGCGTGAGCACAATTCATTCCTCGGACTTATCCAGCTTCATCCAGACTCCATTCGGGACAAAAGAAGCGATGAAAGCAGAGCCGAGCTGAAGCCCATTCTGAAATAGCATAAGAGAGAACTTTTAAATGCGAAGCATTTCTTAGCGAACTTCTGCAAACTGTGAGCGTATCTATCTATCTATCTATCTATCTATCTATCTATCTATCTATCTATCTATCTATCTATCTATCTATATCTATCTATCTGTCTATCTATCTACTCTATCTATCTATCTCTATCTATCTATCTATCTATCTCTCTATCTATCTATCTATCCTGCCTACGACTCTGTGCTCTTCTGGCCGTTCGTTAATAGGATTTACACCAAAATTGGTATGGCGAAAGATGACTTTATGACGAACATAAGTGACAGGTCATAACATGAAAACCATGATATCCATGTCATGAACGACATGATTTACATGCCACTGTTTTGGTGCTCTTGCGGCCGTTTCGTTAGTTGCTATATACCAAATTTGGTATCGCGTGACAAGAGTGTATGACGAACATAAGTGACAGGTCTTACGTGCAAATCATGACACGCATGTCATGCACAGCATGACTTACGTGCCACGCTCATGGTGCGCTGGCGGCCGTTTCGCTAGCCGATATACACCAAAATAGGTTTCTCACGACGTAGCTGTGCGAACGAGCACAAATAACAGGTGTAACATGAAAATCATGACACGCATGTCATGCACAGCATGACTTACGTGCTACGCTCATGGTGCCCTGGCGGCCGTTTCGCTAGCCTGATATACACCAAAATAGGTATCTCACGACGTAGCTGTGGCGACGAACACAAATAACAGGTGGTAACATGAAAATCATGACACGCATGTCATGCACAGCATGACTTACGTGCTACGCTCATGTGCCCTGGCGGCCGTTTCGCTAGCTTGATATACACCAAAATGGGTATCTCGCGACGTGACTGGTGTCACGAACCTAAATAACAGGAGTTAACATGACAATCATGACACGCATGTCAGGTACAGCATGATTTACAATGCCACGCTCATGGTGCTCTTGCGGCCGTTTCGCTATCTTGATATATACCAAATTGGTATCGTGCGACCGTGACTGTGTGAGGAACACAAATAACAGATGTAACATGAAAATTATGACACGCATGTCATGCACAGTATGAATTATGTGCCATGCTCATGGTGCGATGGCGCAGTTTTGCTAGCTTGATATATACCAAAATTGGTATTGCGCAACAGTGACTGCTTTCGAACACAAATACAGGAATTAACACGAAAATCATAACACGTATGTCATGTGCAGCATGACTTACGTGCCACGCTCATGGTGCGCTGGCGGCCGTTTCGCTAGCTTGATATAGACCAAAATTGGTATTTGCGCGGCGTCTGTGTGGCGAACATAAATAAGAGGTGGTAACACGAAAATCATGGACATGCATGTCATGTAGGTATGATTTAGACGCCACGCTCATGGTGCACTCGCGGCCATTTGTTAACTGGACATATACCTAAATTGGTATGGCATGACACGGGTGCCCAACATAAATAGCAGGTCACGCATCCTATATATGTAGCACAGTATATGTTTCATTAGCATGGGATATACCAGATTGTACAACGCATTTCAGAGGAATCAATCGACGTACGTATTTCATGTTCAGGTAATCATTAAAGTCATTCATGTAATCATTAAAGTCATGCAATCTCGCGATATATGACGAACTAGATGTCACGACATGAATGACTTTATTAGCCTCAATGACAAACAAGACGATGTATGCAGCTCTTTGCTGGCTGCTTCGCATTACATCGATTCCCACACTGCGTGGGATCTGCCCATTTTTTTTAATAGCGCTTGAGCACATTTCTGCAATACCCACGCTTCGCAGAGTAGGCATATGTAAGGTATCAAAATTATGATGATTATTGTACACCCTCGTACACCCTCGAAGATTCCTCACTAACAAGCCTGAGCAACCACTTTGCTGGGTATAAATATTCAAAAACAAATGACACCTGCTGACACCACAGTAAAACAAGGCACCAACAAAGGAATCAAGACACGTAAAAGCAGCGAGTGTGGTGTGATACACTTCAAGAAATGTGCGAAATGCGGCAAATAGGTTGTACTTCAGTTCCCTGCGAGAAAAAACAGTGAATTCAAGTAATATTAGGTTCACCAGAGACCCAAGAAACCTCCGAGTTGAATGAACCAGCAATACAGCAAAACTAAGGAAAGGAGAATCTTTATTGGTCCCAAAATACTGTCAGTATATTATTAAAAATAGTCTGTGATCTCTGGCTGTTCCCACTTGAAGAATATCGCGGCTCAAAGATTTGCGTCCTGTAAATGTACCCAAACGCTTTTTCCACTGTACTTCCTGCATCAAAAAAAAGGAAGAAAAAAGACACTCAGGCATTAATATCGTGGGTTCCTCATTCACTCATCATTCGTATTATTCCACATCATCTAACAAATCTCGCCTTGCGAGCAGGAAACAATCAGAATTGTAATTTATGAATTGTTTGAAGCTTTGTTTGTTGTACACACACTGTTTTTGTAAGAAAAGAAAATAAGGCGCGCAAACAAAGACAAAGAGAACAAAACAACAGAAACGCCATTTATGTTGTCTTGTTCTATTCTCTTGTGTCTTTGTTCGCAAGCCTTACCTTCTTTTATGACGAATCCTTATAAACTAGCTGAGATTTTCTGCCGTATTTCTAATTGTGACGCAGGTGATTTGATATTTTCCTGGTAGTTTCACATGTTGTGAAAACATATAGAGCATAACCCGTGTGCAGATCGTAGTGTTTCATGTGCAACTGTATGCAAATCGCTCTGTGCCATGCGCCCAACGCTGTATTTTACTTACATCCACTGCATTTCTGACTGCCGTTCTTGAGTTACATTGTTACTACGATTCAAATCGGGTGTTTTTCTTCGTATTTAATTCCAGCGCCATGACAAAAACGAAACTATATGTGTTGTCAAAAATAATTAGAAACAAAAGTAAACGCCGACGAGCAGTGTGCGCTGAAAAGAAGGGAACCATGTACTAATTTTCTTTTGGTTACAGAATCACGCCATTGTACCGCTCAACACGTGGCTACAAGACTAATGGCCTTGCGATTGCGTTTTCGCTTTCGCAAGTGTTGCGAAGCTGTAGACGAGACTTAATGATTAGCAAAATCACCACGTCCTTGATTTGCTCCATGCCACGAAAGGTCATAGCTGAAGACTATCTTGTAGGACGTGGAAAACCAAGAGGTATTGGACCTCAGAAATTGTTGCTGACAATTTATCAGAAGCAACAATTCACAATGCATGCAGAAATAAAAAGAAGCAAGCTCTTACCTGAGTAAATGAATCAGTGGAATGCCCGTATGAACCCTTGTTCGATGGAATACTCGTCACATCTTAAAAGGCATAGGTGATAGCCGTTGGCCTCACAGAGGATAACTTCATTGACAATTGTTTCTGACTAGATTGCAGGGCCTTGAAATATTTCTACGCGTGAAAACAAATAAGAAAGACAGAAACAGCAGGTCACGGGGTGTTGCTAAATCGTAGACAAGCTAATGAACAACATTAGTAACAAGAATGCGAAAGCCGTTACTCCGCGCTGCGTCGTAAGGGTCTAGGATTTACAGTAAAAGGTGCGCTAACTGTGTTGTTTGATATGACCAGACGATCTCTGAATATTGTCTGAAAACAGTGCATTTGCTTAGTCAACTGTATGCAAATCGAGCTATGCCATTTACCCAAAGTTGTGTCTCACATATCACCTGCATTTCTGGCAGCTGCTCTTGTGATATTGTGGCGATAGGATTCCATTCAAGTGTGTTTCTTCGTATTCAGTTCCAGCCCCATGGGCAATAAGGACAATATACGTACTGACAAAAATAATAAGACAAAAAAGAAAACGACGACGAAAACCGTGCAAGCAACAGAAGGCACCCTGCTCTTTCCTTTGGGTTTCCGCCCCTAAAAGCCAAAAGAAAAGAAACAAAAGAAACAAGAGCGGTCTCGGAATTGCGCCGTGAGCAGTGAGCACGTGGAGGGAGCAGCTTCGGAGGAGGTTGGCTTGTGGACTCTAGGCACGCTCCCTACTAAGTTTTTTTTTTTTTTCGCTCCTTGGCTAAATGCCAGTGAACAAGTCAAAGCTGAAAGCTAACTTGCAGCACGTGAAAAGCCAAGAGGTATTGGACCTGAGAAAGAATTCCTAGCAATTTATCTGTCGCAAATATTCACAATACATGGGGAAATAAAAAAAAAAGTGAGCTCTTACCTGTATCAGTGAACCTGTAGTACTGCCCTAATGAAGCATTAATTCTTCAATACAGTTGACAGTTGTTGGTTACGATGTCAAATGGCCGTGCACTATTTCTAGGAAGCTAAAAAATAAGAGAAGTACAGCAGGTCGCGAGGTGTTGGTAAAATTTAAACATGGAAATGAACAACATTAGAGACAGCAATGAGAAAGCTATTGCTCCGCGCTGCATCAGAAGATACTAAGACTTATAGCAAAGTTGCGCATAACTTTGCGTTATCTAATATACACACGAAATTCATTAATTAGTTTCTCATGATACTGTCTGAAAACAGTGCACTTGCTTAGTCAACTGAAATGAAACAGAGCTAGAAAGGACCAGAAAGAATTACTCATGTAAAGCGATGCTGCAACACTTTTTGGACATTGTCGGAAAAGAATCCAAGAACGATAAGGTGTTGATGTAGTTGTTAAGCATTCGTCACGCAAGAGGGGGGGGGGGGCGTTCAAGCTCGGACACAGTTGAAGAGAACGGCGTTTGCTTTGTCTCGTTCGCTTCCGCTGTGTTCGTGCTTACATGCCCGCCCTTTTTTGTGATTATTAATAAAACGCCGCCAAACTCTAGTGAATATTGCTGTAAAAGTCCGAGCCAAATATCACTCTGCATGCAGCAGAGAAATTGAAATTTCGTATCAAAG
The DNA here is from genome assembly GCF_013339695.2 of Rhipicephalus sanguineus. Classification (NCBI taxonomy): domain Eukaryota; kingdom Metazoa; phylum Arthropoda; class Arachnida; order Ixodida; family Ixodidae; genus Rhipicephalus; species Rhipicephalus sanguineus. The sequence continues at coordinate 103,581,930 of NC_051176.1, read as the reverse complement.
GCAGCAAAAAAAAAAAAAAAAAAACCTTTCTATTCCTTTGGCAAACTACGCTGCTGGCGGGACTGTCACGGGCACTGGCTATTTTCGTGATCGCGAAAGTATCCTCTGTAATACCTTTTTTGTACGTTTCAAGATAAATGAATGAAGAGTTATGTTTATGTTAAATGGAAATGTTAGGTTTAATTAGACTGATACATTATCTTTTTAGGAAGCTATCACCGCTCACTGAGCGCCAGTAAATGATTTTGTTGTCAGAAAACTGCCACCGAGAGTTCCTGGTGCCACCGTTCAATTCGAATCAGCCGCACAAAAAAAAAACAAAAAAAAACGAGGAGCTGATGTCACCACCTGTCCTACTGCATTCGGTGAGTCAGCGGGTCCGAGAGGAAGCGCTACAGTTTGCGGCTTTCACTATCCTTGTTCTGATGACGTGGATCATTTGGGCACCCAACGACGTCATATGAAGCCTCCATTTCGCCGCTGACAAGTGGTAACTAAAATTGACACTGAGCTTCCGTGACACAGCACCGACAGCCCTGCACAACTCAAAATGAAAACATTGCCATTAACCATGCGAGAGTGCAAGCTCGGTCAGCTCTGCTGACCGAAATCAAAACCTCCTGTGCGGTCAGCTCGAGTGCTGTGCATAAGAAGCCATAACTAACTCTCACATACTGCGTATTGTTTTATTACATGCGAAGCATTTCTTAGCGAACCTTTGGCAGTTTAAGCGTGTCTATCTATCTATCTATCTATCTATCTATCTATCTATCTATCTATCTATCTATCTATCTATCTATCTATCTATCTATCTATCTATCTATCTATCTATCTATCTATCTATCTATCTATCTATCTATCTATCTATCTATCTATCTATCTATCTATCTATCTGTCTGTCTGTCTGTCTGTCTGTCTGTCTGTCTGTCTGTCTGTCTGTCTGTCTGTCTGTCTGTCTGTCTGTCTAGCCGCCTACGTCTGGGTGCTCTCGTGATCGCCTTCTTAAGTTTGTGTAGACCAAAATTGGCATGGGAGGGTAAGAGGATTTGACGATTATGACGGTCGGGTCATGACATGCATAACGTGAAAATCCTGTCGCGTACGTCGTCAAACCCTTTCCTCCAGACACGTGTGGCACATACCCGTTTACCACGGGCCGCAGTGTACGGGTAAGCGCCACAGGTGATTGACAGTTTATATCGACTCAGGAACGGCGAGAACAGACATTGGTAATTTAAATGAGAGAGCGTTAAGAAAAATTGATATCGGCAGCGTAGACCCGAGGAATGGAAAGAATAAGAATTAGGATCCCAGCAGGATTCGACCCAAGCATTCCACATGACAATCAGGTATTCTACCACAGAGTCACGCCTGGTCTATAAACGGGTTTGGAAAAATAACCTATGCAGGCGTAATGTTGGCGCAACGTCAGTTGCGTTTGTGGTGCCGGCTATCTAATTTTACAGGAAAGCAATAAACACTACATAAGAAATCCTACGATACAGGCGTCATATCAGATTAACGTCTGTGGTTCCAGTGTTGGCTCCGCTTTTTAGCAGTTTAATAAACATTACATTTGTATTCCTATGGTTCAGGAAGCTATATTGAAGCATTGCTCAACCCCGGTGGAATACATTAACTAAATTTACATGTGATATTCACATGATTGCACCATAAAGTGCACTTGGTTTCGATAATACTGACGTATGCATGTACTCTAACGTCAGGGCTGACGTTACGTCGCACCATAAGTTACCATCTAAACGCTAGTGTTGTCGACATGCCTGGTAGGCCCACGATTTGCACATAGCTACTACTCTTACAAAAACACGTCGATCCACCTCGTAACGCTTGGCTCAAAGCCATAAAGTACAGCATAGAAATAGTCGCTGACTGCTTCGCGTGAAATCGATTCCCACAACGCGTGGTATCTGCCGATTTTAAAAAAAAAATATCAACCTTATTGAGTTTCACCTGGAACATGTAGCTGCAGCTGTGTAATCAGAACAGAGGCTCTGATGTAATTTTTTGAAGTACCACAGTGCACAACAGCCGCACCAAAGATTTCTCAGTTTTGTCGTGTTAACGCTTACAAATGCTCTCTTCTCGTTAAGAATAGCAAACTTGTTATTATGAAAGCGTAACGTTTCAGTCTAGCTCAGCTTAATATTTCCCTTAAGTGCCCTCTAAGGAAACAAAACAAAACCTCACCTCTGTGTTTCTGGTCTCGACCGATGGCTGTCTGCATAATGTTGTATTTTATGCTACAGTCATGTGATAAGGCATCCGCGTGCTACAGCCGTGCTAGCTTAAATACTACGTGCCTGAGCCGGTTACTTGTATCGTACTAAGCCCGCTACGACAGTGCTTCGGATGCATATATCCTCGTCCTCAAAACAATCGTAAGACGAAAGGAGATTCGTGAAGGAATAAAAATACTTTAGCGAGTCTTTCTTTGATAACTTGGAGAAGTGTTGTTGGGCCCCTTCATGAAATGCACTGATCAGCAGAATAAAATGACAGTCACATTTCTGTGTAGAGTGGTTGATTGGCGAGCTGTTATGTGGACGGCGTGAGCTTGCACGACAGCTACTTGGGGGTAGATGCTAGGCTCCTTATTCGATCGAGTATCAGGCATCACTGCACATGGAAAAAGGACGCTAACCGCTCGCTTTGTTGTTTGCTCAGAACAATTTTCTACGTCGCTCCAACATCACTAAATCTTCTCTACAAAACCCTGATTCGCTGGAAACTTCAATATCTGCTATCCGAGATTCGGGTCTTGATTGCTTCGCTGGTATCATTTAGTCCATCCAAAATTCAAGCTGCGCCACTTTATTCTTATGGCAGATCGTCGCGCATCAGTTGTAACTTCTATGAAATTCACCATTAACCTAACTCTTCTTCGCATGGGTCTTGCCTTGCCTTGCTTTACAAAATAAATGTCATAAGGGCCACTTCAAAGACGAGCTGATTTCTGGTCCCCCCTTATGTATCTTACTGATCATTCCAATGAAGTGGGTATTCCCCTTTCCCGCACTAAGTTGCTTCACGGGTCATATATTTGCATAACATAAATGAACTGTAACAGCTTCAACACGAACATACCTATGATCAATAATCAAAGTTCAATCAAATCAGCTATTGACAACTCCTTTCCTCCTCTTTAAAAATTATATTCTGAATTGCATAACTGCCGACGCACTTTATAGTACCACTTACTTCTGTAAATTAATTAAATTTATCAGGCGTATTTAAATAATAATTAAGAAATATAATCGGTCAATTTACACCTCCGTGTAGGTGTGATTCACACTAAATCGCTAAGGCTTCTATTGATATAAACTCTCATGAAAAGCAAACATATCTCGTACATGTGATTAAATTCCTTGCGTAAAAAAAAAAAAAAAGATTGGAGGTGTTTTCACTTACGGTAACAAGCTTCGCCCGTCCGAGGTGAATTTGTTTTCCAGAGATCATATTTGTTGGATGGAGCTTCTTTTGCGCTGCTTGTTGTTAGACACAGCTTCGTAAAAAACCCTTTTTTTCCCCACTCGCTCCACACTGCAAAGGAAAGCCGGACCCATGTGGAAAAGCGGAAAGACAACAATTAACGGCAGCACCGTATCAGAGGCCCTTACGTAAATGAAGTGAAGCCACACGAGCGGCAGAAAATTGCCGCAATGCGCTTTGATGACAAGCAAAGGACCTCTTCGTTCACGTTTCTAAACCGGCATAGATTGGCTGAGACACGAAATGAACACGGCACGTGTAGCCATCGCGAGGTTGTTTTCGGAAAATAACAAATAAGACCTTCGAGTAACAAATAAGGTGTTTCAGGCACAAGGAAGAAGCCAGAGATGCCAAAATAAGGAAAACTTGAGCGCCGAAATACTTACAACAATCTTTCGCAGACGTTCATATGCTCCATATGAATGAAGGCTACTTCGATGCGAGCTTGAGTCTTCCACAGTCAATGGCGCTCGCGAATGGAACGGTTCCTTTTCTTCTTTTAGTTACGTGCGCGTGAACCGCGAGCCCCAGGATGCTCGCGCGAAGTGAAGAAAAAGTTCGCAACTTGTCAGCAAAAAGCCTTATTATGATTACCACTTACGCGAAGATGATATCAAAACTTACAGTAAAATTAATAATACGGCGACATTGCCCATGCTTTTACAAAATTTTCCATGAAAAGATGATAGTAAAAAACGATTTTCATGAAATGATATTTTGACCCGCGAAATGTAGTGGCGCTGCACTCGCACGTGAAATTGACTGTAACGTGAAATAATAGGGATGTGCGAATATTCGAAAATTTCTAATGACGAATCGAATAGCGTTCTATTCGATTCGGTACTCGAATCGAAGAGGGTATATTAGAAAAACCGAATACTTTTCGAATATTTTTTTTATAATGATAAGCATCGATGAAAAAAACCTCAAAAGAACGAAAAGTTGGAACAGAGAGGCGTAACAGTTCTTGTTTTAATCGTAAGAATTACCAAAATGCATGCAGCCCAAGGTTTTACGGGACTACAGGTGCTAGAGTGATCACAGAACGAAGGTGTTTTTTCTTCTTATAACTTCAGTGTCGCCCAAGCGGCAAAGTGATCGATCCACTATCTTCATTCAGCGTGACATTAATGATAATGATGACTCATGAATATTGTTTGATATTTATATCTGAGTTTTATTTAAAATCTGTTGACAAAGTGTCACGCTGAATACTGTAGTCACTTCTGTATTTCAACCTGCAGTTACAAAATATTTCTAAGGCTCTAGCTGATGCTGTATACAAGCTTGCGACTGCAGTTTACATAATTTTGGTATTTTTTGTCGGTTAAACGTAATCGTAATGTTCATTTGATAAAGCTTGTGAATGCCTGTTTCGAATGAAATGCCTTGGAACTCTTGGGCTGTTTAGAAAATGGTTACATTACCATTCTAGGGCTGCTTTTAAAACTGTTGCCTTACTAATCGAAAACTATTCGAATAGTATTCTATTCATATTGGTATTCAATTCGGTGTCATCTGTTTCTAAAAAGACAGGGCGTGCAAACATGGACACAAGAAAGAAGTCAGGACACCACAAACGGCGTTTGTGGTGTCCTGACTTCTTTCTTGTGTCCGTGTTCGCACGCTCTGTCTTTTTAGCATGAATACTTACCAACTAGCTCAGCTCTGTGTTATTCTAAGTGTCATCTCTTTTCGATTCATATTCGATTCGGTTGTAAAATTCACTATTCGCGCACACCTATGATAGGGTTCCCATGGGCCCCCACATGGTCTTTTTCGCACCGTTTGCAGAGTATGGACAACCGCGTCACCTGCGACAACGTCTGCCATTATGTCTCCCACTGCCTTCGAATAGTACAGCTGGTGCTCTGTAGCAACGTTTTTAGAACCAATTCAGTATCGCAGATCCGCTCGCTAGCCGGCAAACGCGGCCAACGCGTGAACTTATGGCGCAGCTTCATAGTTCCATTTTGCTTCACCTTCCGTGGCCTCCGCGATTATCGGCAACGCGCCGTTGAGCAACGGCGCGTTGCCGGAGATAATCGCGGAGGCCAGGCACGTGCCGTCGCGAGCAGAGACGCGCGAGGAATCTATGCAAGGAGTAGCCGCTCGCGATGAATGCCGCGTTTCTCCGTGCTCACTTGCTTCCTTGCGTGATTGTTCGCGAATGGTGATCGCTTGGGAAGGAGTTTTTTTTTTTCAATTTTTCCATGTGTGACAGGGACACAGCTGAAGAATGCCATCTTTCTGAGCTGGCGTTTCGGTTTCGCCGGTGAATTTGGTTGAATTCCATTGCTCCGCAGTAATTACCAGTGGCCTATTTCTAAAATATCAAAGCAGCAATGGCCTCTTCGCAGGAAGGACAGCAATTCTCCCATTTGACCCGACCGCCTGCCTCCGCTAATTAAGAAGTTAATTAATTAACTTTATTTAATTACTGCCGTAACTGCTGTGTCTAGTCATCTTAAGATGTCTCCCACCACAGAAAAAAGTTATTATGAAGACAGCGAGCGAATATTCCATTTCCGTTATTTTTGATGATTTTCGGACACGTTTCTTGAAACACTCTGTATACATATACCTGCGCGCCCCCTTGTATAGAAATAGTATATAGCAAAGAAATAAGCAGTAATAATGACAACACTAGCCTCTGGGGGAGACTTCTAAGACAAACCAGACTGTGAGCAAAATGCTTCTCTGCCGTGTAAAAGAGAATATACCCATGCTACGAAATAATGTGGTAAACCCACGTTCTTAAGCGAATTTATTAGTTTGATATGTTCCCCGCTGCCATAAGCTTTTGTAATATCCAGAGTTCAACACGGGCTTACCAAATGGAGCAGCCACACCTGAATTCAATTTGGCACGGGTTCAGACTCGTTCTTCTTTTGTCCGCCGCGGTGGTGCAGCGATTACGGTGCTCGGCTGCTAGCCCAAAGGTCGCGGATTCGATCCCGGCCGCGGCAGTCGCATTTCGATGGAGACGAAATGGTAGAGGCCTGTGTACTGTGCCATGTCAATGCACGTTGAAGAACACCAGATGGTCGAAATTTCCGGAGCCCTCCACTACGGCGTCCCTCATAATCATATAGTGGTTTTGGGACGTTAAGCTCTTTTACGGCAGCAGAGCTGTTATGCTCGAGGTTCGCCATGTGTCGTGGATAGAAAATTATGATCATCATGAACCGGCACGCGTTCTCTTCATCCTCTTCTGCTTCACTCCCAGAACACGTGCGCCTATTTATCCGGCGTGGGATGTAATAACTCTGATGGACGAGAAAACGAGTACGGAGAGAGAGAAAGAGAAAATCTTGGCGAAAAAGAAATTTTGCGTTTTTTCGCAGATCGGAAAGATGTGTTGCTTGTTCTGCGGCGGGCGTGTCGCGCGCACCATTTGATCCATGCATGCATGGACATGCATGAACTGCCGCGAATTGAAATTTGAGCTCGAGCCTGCGCACGCCATCTCTTATTGCGATAAAGAAGTAACGTGCAAAAGGATAAATTGTGTGGTGCCGACATTGCGTTAGCAATCATGAAGGCTTTCAAGTTTGTTAAGTAGTAAATTTTACGTAATTTACTGGCAGCAATAACCGTCTAACTTCCTCGCGAGCTCTTTAGCGCTGATCTTGTATTCATCCGCTCGGCTGTTGCTTCTGCAATGCCAGTTAAGCTCGTCGATTTAGCACGTGCGATCACGCTCGTAGGTCATGTTCTCTTATTTTGCTTTATTTCGGGCTTGTGTCGCGATTCACAGAGACTGTGAACGCAACTGTAAAGAAGCTGTACTTCGCTGCATGTTCAACTTGTGGGCCCGAATGCAAGTATGTTTCTCTGGAGCGGCTGTTACACCGACTGACGGTTAGGCGTAGTTTCGTAAAATTTTCTGCTCAGAAATGCACGCCTCAGCTTGCATGCGGGACGGGACGCTCTTGCAACTTCCTCCCTTCCATGCTGGTGGGACGGACGCGATCACACTTATTTGGAGATTCTGATTTGCAGACTTTGGATTTGCAGATTCTGCGTAAATCACAGGCTGTCATTGGTGATCGAGATCGAGATCGACATGAGCTTCTATTGCGCGTCTTCTTCGAGACGATTTTATTTTCTTGGATAAACAGTGAAGGAGGCGCCATTTATCCCTTTTCTGCTACCTGGGTATCTTCTCTCTCTCTTTCTTTGATTCTCTCTATCTCTTTCTCTTTCCCCTTTCTTTCTCTCTTTCTATGCTATGCTTTACTCTCTCCCATCCTCCTTTCCCTCCTCCTCGCTCTCACTTTCCTTTACCACCCCCTTGCTATACTATACTATACTATACCAGGTTATGCTATGCTCTGCTAGCGTGCCTGGATAGCCGAGTGGTTACGACGCTGGCGTTCGGATCGTGAGTACGCGGGTTTGAATGTCGCCTCGCCAAGAAATCTTTTTCGCCAAGAATTTCTCTTTCTTTCTTTCTTTCTTTCTTTCTTTCTTTCTTTCTTTCTGTCTCTCTGTACTCGTTCTCTCGTCAATCAGAGTTATTAATCAGGGGCTCTCGCCTTCGGATCGAGGCCGCGCGGGTACGAATCCCGCCTCGTGACGAATTTTTTTGGCAAGAATTTGTCTCTTTCTCTTTCTTTATATTTTTATTTCTGTCTGTCTCTCTGTTTCTTTCCTTCTTTCTTTCTTTTTCTTTCTGTACTCGTTCTCTCACCCATCAGCGTTATTACAAGCCACCCTGGATCGGTGAGTAGTGGGATTTGCCCAAATTCTGTGGCACATACCCATTCATAATGATGGTATTTTTTTGCGGAGCAGGGACGTTTTTTAAAGGGGTACTGACACAAAAATTTTGGCCTCGCGTTTTTTTGCTGCAATGTGCTGCTGGGGACCTGTTAGTCATAACACGGCACATCGTTTGCTGCAGCGCGCGACAGATAAATAATTACAGGCTCCTCATTACCGACCAGTGTCAGTGTCGGTTTCAAAAATGACAAGCCTTCGGGTGCAACTATCACCACCTAGCGGGTGCAGCTCTCGATCACGTCAGCACACAGAACTGTGACGCACTTCCGCGCGGTTCGCGAACAGCCGCCGACAAGTAGACTGCTGGAGCGAACGCGGCAAAAAAAAATAAATAAATAAATAACATGGCGGCTATAACGTCATCATAACTTGTTGCAGCATGGTCCCGTGAGGGAAGTAGGGGGTCCCCAAGGGTCCCCTTTGAGGGTGTCAGTATCGCGAGGATGTCGATCGCTCCCGCAAACTTCAAAATTCATTTAAAATAACTTCCAAGCTATATTCGCTGTTGGTATTTTGCAGATTATATACGTATGTTCACCGGAATCGATCCCGCAGGCTATCTCGACCGCGAAATATTGTGTTAGTACCCCTTTAACAACTTCTCTGTTAAAACTCGCCCGATAAATTCTGGTGCTACATATGTGCTAAATGGAAGACAGTATAGCCGCTTTGCCTGCTGTAGAGGGCAAGATAAAGGTAACTAATTTCAAATCACACTTGCACTCAGCTTTAGCGGAATTGTTAAGACTTTTCGTTCCGCCAGTTCGCGTGACCAGCGCCGTAGAATGCGGGTATGTGCCAAGCAGCTCCTAGCATAGCATAGCCATGCATAGTATAGTATAGCAAGAGGGTAGGAAAGGGATGCAAGGGTTAGGATGGGAGAGGGTAAAGCGGGTTTGCGCTACAGAAAGCGGGTATGTGCCAAGCAGCTCCTAGCATAGCACAGCCATGGATCGTGTAGTATTGGCCGCGAGATCGAGCGGAGTCGCCGCCTGGCGGCTACTGGCTGAAGTGCGCCTAGTGTGGATTGCTCCCTGCGTCGTCTGCTAGCCACGTCGTGTTTGCATGTGTGCGTACGTCCTGCACGTTCTCAAAGGGCGGTTTGTTCTGTTATGTTAGCGCGAGTTTAACTGCTCGTACGTATACCTAACATGGTGTACAGAAGCAAATGGGCTTGCTCGGCTGCATGCGCATTATAATAAGATCAGTGAGTGCGACTTTCGAGAGGGCTGTGTATTGGTGTCGTACCCTTCATGCGCCAGAATCATTTCAGTGTTGGTGCCGCTTTCTGGTTCAAGCACACCCTAAAGTGCTCTTGGCATAGTCCCAAACATGAGGAACATTAAACAGTGTGTGAATGCAGCGTTTCAGCGACTCGGTGGTAAACAAAAACGAGGCCCATGCACTTTCGCGTTGTTGTTAGGTGTATAACCGCGGAACTCCAGTTCATGATGAGCTTTAGTTGTGCTTAAGATGTCCTTTTATTGTACGGTCGTGGTCCCGCTACAGCGAAATATTTCTATCAAGTGAAGTCTGAGACTTCGGTACTCAAACTGTCCCTAAAAAAAAGAAAAGAAAAAACAGACAATGGAATGACACGGCAGTTATAAAACGGAGTAGCCGCGCGCAATTTTAACTTGGGGTGAAATTTATGCAGAACCACTCGTGTGTTTAGATTTAGGTACACTTTGAAGGACCCAGATGTTCAAAATTAATCCCGACGGTGTGCCTTACATTTATGTCGTATAATTTCACGCAAGACCTCATCCTTCCTTTTTACGTTATGTTGGAGCGCTTGTGTGGAGTTGTTATAGATTGATGGAAGGCAGCGGACATTATTAGTTTGAAAAAAAAAAAGACACTTGTTCCATAAAATAACCGGACCTTTGTTGCATCACTGTCGTGCACGTAATCAATCGATGAAAGCTCTGTGCTAAACTCTTACCTGCATATATATGCGTATTCGCGTGAACAGTGCTGTTGAACTCATTGCACAGGAATATGGGCTGGTATACAAATGAACAAGAAGTAAACACTTAAGTAGTTCAGTCGTGCGTAGTACACAAAACACAAGCTAAACACGTACAGAGAAAACAACAAAAAACGTCATATAGCGCGTAAGCGCAGACTGTCATCCAGTGCGAACATCCCTTTCATCGGCAGGTTGCGCTTCTCTCACAAGTAATAGTAACATTGGATGATCCTCGTGCACCGATTTAACAATGAAGAGAGCAGATATTACCAGTAAGCTGCAACCAACGCATTTTATTCGCCGACAATCGGCTCAAACCGCTCACAACGAAGCGCCGCTGTGTACATTTGTATACGCGCCTCCGACCGCCTTTCCACACTAACGCGGCGACGGTGCTCCCACCTATATGTCGATCTCGCGGCCAATAGCAAAGAAGTGGAAAAGGGAAATTAGGATGATGAGGAGTGATGTGAGGGTGAGGAGGAAGGAAAGGAGGAGGAGGGTACATAGAATAGCCATGTATGGTATGGTATAGCAAAGAGTGGCAAAGGGAAGTGGGGGTGAGGACGAAGGAAAGGAGGAGGGGGAGGGTACAGGCATACACTTGTATAGTATAGTTTAGCAAGGGGATGGTGAGGAGGACTGATGCAAGGTTGAGGAAGAAGGAAAGGAGGAGGGGGAAAGGGCGAAGCATAGCATAGTGATGTATAGCATAGCAAGGCGGTGGGAAAGGGAAGTGAAGGTGACGAGGAGTGATGTGAGGATGAGAAGGAGGGAAAGGAGAAATAAACAGAGACAAAAAAGATGAGAAAAACTGAATAAACAGAATGAAAGAGAGGAAGAAAGAAAGAGAGAAATAAAGAACAACAAGCAAGGCCGTCCAGCTCCGCGGTTCCATCAGGTTTGGCACCACTAGTGCAAAGCTGCCTCAGTTTTTTGGCACTGATAACAACGTAATGATAACACGCCATAGTCACACCGCCCAAGCTAGATCACTGCCATCTTTGAACATTGGAGCACCCGCCATTTCAGCGCAGCTCTTAAACCTTGATGAAAAGAAAAGTAGTTGCCTGGATAAAATAACAAACATCTTCCTAAAACGCTATGCTGAACGAATTATTAGGCATCTTGATCTCAAACTCACAAAGTGAATTTGTGATTTATTTCTCCCAGCGGACTGGAAAATCACCAATGTAATCGCGGTACACAGGTCTGGTGACATATATCAGCTCCTTCCATCTACAAACCTATCATTTTAACGCGCACTAGTTGTAAAATTCTCGACCATGTTATCTTAAAATTCATAACAAAGTACGTGGAAGCAAACAGTGTAATCTCTCTTTCTCAAAACGGAATCAGAAGCGGGATATCTACTGTCACACAAATCGTCGAGGCAATACATGAATGGGGGAAAAGTGTCCTGTCCATCAATACTTGCAATTCTACTATTACAAAGGTACTAAAACAAAACTCGCGCAGTTTCTTTCTGTCATCGAAGAAGCTTTGTTCTGCATCTTTGAAATAAATGAAGAACTGTTTAACGTATGTCTTCCTCTGTCGCGTAAGTGTGTGTGTGTGTGTGTGTGTGTGTGTGTGTGTGTGTGCGTGCGTGCGTGCGTGCGCGCAAACAATAATTCACGACACTCCCTTTGTTTCAAAACATTTTATTTTGCCATGGCCTCCGCGAACGGTGCGCCTGCGAACATTAGCGCAGGCCACATTGAATGGATGGCGTCTCGTGCAGCGATTATTTATTCGAACAGCCGCTTCGCACTCAACGTCATAAGTCAACGAAAAAAAAAAAAAAACGTTAAAACTATTCACACGTGGCGTGAGCACAATTCATTCCTCGGACTTATCCAGCTTCATCCAGACTCCATTCGGGACAAAAGAAGCGATGAAAGCAGAGCCGAGCTGAAGCCCATTCTGAAATAGCATAAGAGAGAACTTTTAAATGCGAAGCATTTCTTAGCGAACTTCTGCAACTGTGAGCGTATCTATCTATCTATCTATCTATCTATCTATCTATCTATCTATCTATCTATCTATCTATCTATCTATCTATCTATCTATCTATCTATCTATCTATCTATCTATCTATCTATCTATCTATCTATCTATCTATCTATCTATCTATCTATCTATCTATCCGCCTACGACTCTGTGCTCTTCTGGCCGTTTCGTTAATAGGATTTACACCAAAATTGGTATGGCGAAAGATGACTTTATGACGAACATAAGTGACAGGTCATAACATGAAAACCATGATATCCATGTCATGAACGACATGATTTACATGCCACTGTTTTGGTGCTCTTGCGGCCGTTTCGTTAGTTTGCTATATACCAAATTTGGTATCGCGTGACAAGAGTGTATGACGAACATAAGTGACAGGTCCTAACGTGCAAATCATGACACGCATGTCATGCACAGCATGACTTACGTGCCACGCTCATGGTGCGCTGGCGGCCGTTTCGCTAGCCTGATATACACCAAAATAGGTATCTCACGACGTAGCTGTGCGACGAGCACAAATAACAGGTGGTAACATGAAAATCATGACACGCATGTCATGCACAGCATGACTTACGTGCTACGCTCATGGTGCCCTGGCGGCCGTTTCGCTAGCCTGATATACACCAAAATAGGTATCTCACGACGTAGCTGTGCGACGAACACAAATAACAGGTGGTAACATGAAAATCATGACACGCATGTCATGCACAGCATGACTTACGTGCTACGCTCATGGTGCCCTGGCGGCCGTTTCGCTAGCTTGATATACACCAAAATGGGTATCTCGCGACGTGACTGTGTCACGAACCTAAATAACAGGAGTTAACATGACAATCATGACACGCATGTCAGGTACAGCATGATTTACATGCCACGCTCATGGTGCTCTTGCGGCCGTTTCGCTATCTTGATATATACCAAAATTGGTATCGTGCGACGTGACTGTGTGAGGAACACAAATAACAGATGGTAACATGAAAATTATGACACGCATGTCATGCACAGTATGAATTATGTGCCATGCTCATGGTGCGCTGGCGGCCGTTTTGCTAGCTTGATATATACCAAAATTGGTATTGCGCAACGTGACTGCTTCGAACACAAATAACAGGAATTAACACGAAAATCATAACACGTATGTCATGTGCAGCATGACTTACGTGCCACGCTCATGGTGCGCTGGCGGCCGTTTCGCTAGCTTGATATAGACCAAAATTGGTATTTGCGCGGCGTCTGTGTGGCGAACATAAATAAGAGGTGGTAACACGAAAATCATGACATGCATGTCATGTAGGTATGATTTAGACGCCACGCTCATGGTGCACTCGCGGCCATTTTGTTAACTGGACATATACCTAAATTGGTATGGCATGACACGGGTGCCCAACATAAATAGCAGGTCACGCATCCTATATATGTAGCACAGTATATGTTTCATTAGCATGGGATATACCAGATTGTACACGCATTTCAGAGGAATCAATCGACGTAACGTATTTCATGTTCAGGTAATCATTAAAGTCATTCATGTAATCATTAAAGTCATGCAATCTCGCGATATATGACGAACTAGATGTCACGACATGAATGACTTTATTAGCCTCAATGACAAACAAGACGATGTATGCAGCTCTTTGCTGGCTGCTTCGCATTACATCGATTCCCACACTGCGTGGGATCTGCCCATTTTTTTTTAATAGCGCTTGAGCACATTTCTGCAATACCCACGCTTCGCAGAGTAGGCATATGTAAGGTATCAAAATTATGATGATTATTGTACACCCTCGTACACCCTCGAAGATTCCTCACTAACAAGCCTGAGCAACCACTTTGCTGGGTATAAATATTCAAAAACAAATGACACCTGCTGACACCACAGTAAAACAAGGCACCAACAAAGGAATCAAGACACGTAAAAGCAGCGAGTGTGGTGTGATACACTTCAAGAAATGTGCGAAATGCGGCAAATAGGTTGTACTTCAGTTCCCTGCGAGAAATAACAGTGAATTCAAGTAATATTAGGTTCACCAGAGACCCAAGAAACCTCCGAGTTGAATGAACCAGCAATACAGCAAAACTAAGGAAAGAGAATCTTTATTGGTCCCAAAATACTGTCAGTATATTATTAAAAATAGTCTGTGATCTCTGGCTGTTCCCACTTGAAGAATATCGCGGCTCAAAGATTTGCGTCCTGTAAATGTACCCAAACGCTTTTTCCACTGTACTTCCTGCATCAAAAAAAGGAAGAAAAAAGACACTCAGACATTAATATCGTGGGTTCCTCATTCACTCATCATTCGTATTATTCCACATCATCTAACAAATCTCGCCTTGCGAGCAGGAAACAATCAGAATTGTAATTTATGAATTGTTTGAAGCTTTGTTTGTTGTACACACACTGTTTTTGTAAGAAAAGAAAATAAGGCGCGCAAACAAAGACAAAAGAGAACAAAACAACAGAAACGCCATTTATGTTGTCTTGTTCTATTCTCTTGTGTCTTTGTTCGCAAGCCTTACCTTCTTTTATGACGAATCCTTATAAACTAGCTGAGATTTCTGCCGTATTTCTAATTGTGACGCAGGTGATTTGATATTTTCCTGGTAGTTTCACATGTTGTGAAAACATATAGAGCATAACCCGTGTTGCAGATCGTAGTGTTTCATGTGCAACTGTATGCAAATCGCTCTGTGCCATGCGCCCAACGCTGTATTTTACTTACATCCACTGCATTTCTGACTGCCGTTCTTGAGTTACATTGTTACTACGATTCAAATCGGGTGTTTTTCTTCGTATTTAATTCCAGCGCCATGACAAAAACGAAACTATATGTGTTGTCAAAAATAATTAGAAACAAAAGTAAACGCCGACGAGCAGTGTGCGCTGAAAAGAAGGGAACCATGTACTAATTTTCTTTTGGTTACAGAATCACGCCATTGTACCGCTCAACACGTGGCCTACAAGACTAATGGCCTTGCGATTGCGTTTTCGCTTTCGCAAGTGTTGCGAAGCTGTAGACGAGACTTAATGATTAGCAAAATCACCACGTCCTTGATTTGCTACATGCCACGAAAAGGTCATAGCTGAAGACTATCTTGTAGGACGTGGAAAACCAAGAGGTATTGGACCTCAGAAATTGTTGCTGACAATTTATCAGAAGCAACAATGCACAATGCATGCAGAAATAAAAAGAAGCAAGCTCTTACCTGAGTAAATGAATCAGTGGAATGCCCGTATGAACCCTTGTTCGATGGAATACTCGTCACATCTTAAAAGGCATAGGTGATAGCCGTTGGCCTCACAGAGGATAACTTCATTGACAATTGTTTCTGACTAGATTGCAGGGCCTTGAAATATTTCTACGCGTGAAAACAAATAAGAAAGACAGAAACAGCAGGTCACGGGGTGTTGCTAAATCGTAGACAAGCTAATGAACAACATTAGTAACAAGAATGCGAAAGCCGTTACTCCGCGCTGCGTCGTAAGGGTCTAGGATTTACAGTAAAAGGTGCGCTAACTGTGTTGTTTGATATGACCAGACGATCTCTGAATATTGTCTGAAAACAGTGCATTTGCTTAGTCAACTGTATGCAAATCGAGCTATGCCATTTACCCAAAGTTGTGTCTCACATATCACCTGCATTTCTGGCAGCTGCTCTTGTGATATTGTGGCGATAGGATTCCATTCAAGTGTGTTTCTTCGTATTCAGTTCCAGCCCCATGGGCAATAAGGACAATATACGTACTGACAAAAATAATAAGACAAAAAAGAAAACGACGACGAAAACCGTGCAAGCAACAGAAGGCACCCTGCTCTTTCCTTTGGGTTTCCGCCCCTAAAAGCCAAAAGAAAAGAAACAAAAGAAACAAGAGCGGTCTCGGAATTGCGCCGTGAGCAGTGAGCACGTGGAGGGAGCAGCTTCGGAGGAGGTTGGCTTGTGGACTCTAGGCACGCTCCCTACTAAGTTTTTTTTTTTTTCGCTCCTTGGCTAAATGCCAGTGAACAAGTCAAAGCTGAAAGCTAACTTGCAGCACGTGAAAAGCCAAGAGGTATTGGACCTGAGAAAGAGTTCCTAGCAATTTATCTGTCGCAAATATTCACAATACATGGGGAAATAAAAAAAAAAGTGAGCTCTTACCTGTATCAGTGAACCTGTAGTACTGCCCTAATGAAGCATTAATTCTTCAATACAGTTGGCAGTTGTTGGTTACGATGTGAAATGGCCGTGCACTATTTCTAGGAAGCTAAAAAATAAGAGAAGTACAGCAGGTCGCGAGGTGTTGACGAAATTTAAACATGGAAATGAACAACATTAGAGACAGCAATGAGAAAGCTATTGCTCCGCGCTGCATCAGAAGATACTAAGACTTATAGCAAAGTTGCGCATAACTTTGCGTTATCTAATATACACACGAAATTCATTAATTAGTTTCTCATGATACTGTCTGAAAACAGTGCACTTGCTTAGTCAACTGAAATGAAACAGAGCTAGAAAGGACCAGAAAGAATTACTCATGTAAAGCGATGCTGCAACCCTTTTTGGACATTGTCGGAAAAGAATCCAAGAACGATAAGGTGTTGATGTAGTTGTTAAGCATTCGTCACGCAAGAGGGGGTGGGGGGCGTTCAAGCTCGGACACAGTCGAAGAGAACGGCGTTTGCTTTGTCTCGTTCGCTTCCGCTGTGTTCGTGGTTACATGCCCGCCCTTTTTTGTGATTATTAATAAAACGCCGCCAAACTCTAGTGAATATTGCTGTAAAAGTCCGAGCCAAATATCACACTGCATGCAGCAGAGAAATTGAAATTTCGTATCAAATGCAGCAAAAAAAAAAACCTTTCTATTCCTTTGGCAAACTACGCTGCTGGCGGGACTGTCACGGGCACTGGCTATTTTCGTGATCGCGAAAGTATCCTCTGTAATACCTTTTTTGTACGTTTCAAGATAAATGAATGAAGAGTTATGTTTATGTTAAATGGAAATGTTAGGTTTAATTAGACTGATACATTATCTTTTTAGGAAGCTATCACCGCTCACTGAGCGCCAGCTAAATGATTTTGTTGTCAGAAAACTGCCACCGAGAGTTCCTGGTGCCACCGTTCAATTCGAATCAGCCGCACAAAAAAAAACAAAAAAACGAGGAGCTGATGTCACCACCTGTCCTACTGCATTCGGTGAGTCAGCGGGTCCGAGAGGAAGCGCTACAGTTTGCGGCTTTCACTATCCTTGTTCTGATGACGTGGATCATTTGGGCACCCAACGACGTCATATGAAGCCTCCATTTCGCCGCTGACAAGTGGTAACTAAAATTGACACTGAGCTTCCGTGACACAGCACCGACAGCCCTGCACAACTCAAAATGAAAACATTGCCATTAACCATGCGAGAGTGCAAGCTCGGTCAGCTCTGCTGACCGAAATCAAAACCTCCTGTGCGGTCAGCTCGAGTGCTGTGCATAAGAAGCCATAACTAACTCTCACATACTGCGTATTGTTTTATTACATGCGAAGCATTTCTTAGCGAACCTTTGGCAGTTTAAGCGTTTCTATCTATCTGTCTGTCTGTCTGTCTGTCTGTCTAGCCGCCTACGTCTGGGTGCTCTCGTGATCGCCTTCTTAAGTTTGTGTAGACCAAAATTGGCATGGGAGGGTAAGAGGATTTGACGATTATGACGGTCGGGTCATGACATGCATAACGTGAAAATCCTGCCGCGCACGTCGTCAAACCCTTTCCTCCAGACACGTGTGGCACATACCCGTTTACCACGGGCCGCAGTGTACGGGTAAGCGCCACAGGTGATTGACAGTTTATATCGACCCAGGAACGGCGAGAACAGACATTGGTAATTTAAATGAGAGAGGGTTAAGAAAAATTGATATCGGCAGCGTAGACCCGAGGAATGGAAAGAATAAGAATTAGGATCCCAGCAGGATTCGACCCAAGCATTCCACATGACTCTACCAAACCCGTTTCTAGACCTGGCGTGACTCTACCACAGAGTCACGCCAGGTCTAGAAACGGGTTTGGAAAAACAACCTATGCAGGCGTAATGTTGGCGCAACGTCAGTTGCGTTTGTGGTGCCGGCTATCTAATTTTACAGGAAAGCAATAAACACTACATAAGAAATCCTACGATACAGGCGTCATATCAGATTAACGTCTGTGGTTCCAGTGTTGGCTCCGCTTTTTAGCAGTTTAATAAACATTACATTTGTATTCCTATGGTTCAGGAAGCTATATTGAAGCATTGCTCAACCCCGGTGGAATACATTAACTAAAGTTACATGTGATATTCACATGATTGCACCATAAAGTGCACTTGGTTTCGATAATACTGACGTATGCATGTACTCTAACGTCAGGGCTGACGTTACGTCGCACCATAAGTTACCATCTAAACGCTAGTGTTGTCGACATGCCTGGTAGGCACACGATTTGCACATAGCTACTACTCTTACAAAAACACGTCGATCCACCTCGTAACGCTTGGCTCAAAGCCATAAAGTACAGCATAGAAATAGTCGCTGACTGCTTCGCGTGAAATCGATTCCCACAACGCGTGGTATCTGCCGATTAAAAAAAAAAAATATCAACCTTATTGAGTTTCGCCTGGAACATGTGGCTGCAGCTGTGTAATCAGAACAGAGGCTCTGATGTAATTTTTTGAAGTACCACAGTGCACAACAGCCGCACCAAAGATTTCTCAGTTTTGTCGTGTTAACGCTTACAAATTCTCTCTTCTCGTTAAGAATAGCAAACTTGTTATTATGAAAGCGTAACGTTTCAGTCTAGCTCAGCTTAATATTTCCCTTAAGTGCCCTCTAAGGAAACAAAACAAAACCTCACCTCTGTGTTTCTGGTCTCGACCGATGGCTGTCTGCATAATGTTGTATTTTATGCTACAGTCATGTGATAAGGCATCCGCGTGCTACAGCCGTGCTAGCTTAAATACTACGTGCCTGAGCCGGTTACTTGTATCGTACTAAGCCCGCTACGACAGTGCTTCGGATGCATATATCCTCGTCCTCAAAACAATCGTAAGACGAAAGGAGATTCGTGAAGGAATAAAAATACTTTAGCGAGTCTTTCTTTGATAACTTGGAGAAGTGTTGTTGGGCCCCTTCATGAAATGCATTGATCAGCAGAATAAAATGACAGTCACATTTCTGTGTAGAGTGGTTGATTGGCCAGCTGTTATGTGGACGGCGTGAGCTTGCACGACAGCTACTTGGGGGTAGATGCTAGGCTCCTTATTCGATCGAGTATCGGGCATCACTGCACATGGAAAAAGGACGCTAACCGCTCGCTTTGTTGTTTGCTCAGAACAATTTTCTACGTCGCTCCAACATCACTAAATCTTCTCTACAAAACCCTGATTCGCTGGAAACTTCAATATCTGCTATCCGAGATTCGGGTCTTGATTGCTTCGCTGGTATCATTTAGTCCATCCAAGATTCAAGCTGCGCCACTTTATTCTTATGGCAGATCGTCGCGCATCAGTTGTAACTTCTATGAAATTCACCATTAACCTAACTCTTCTTTCAACACGCGCGCATGGGTCTTGCCTTGCCTTGCTTTACAAAATAAATGTCATAAGGGCCACTTCAAAGACGAGCTGATTTCTGGTCCCCCCTTATGTATCTTACTGATCATTCCAATGAAGTGGGTATTCCCCTTTCCCGCACTAAGTTGCTTCACGGGTCATATATTTGCATAACATAAATGAACTGTAACAGCTTCAACACGAACATACCTATGATCAATAATCAAAGTTCAATCAAATCAGCTATTGACAACTCCTTTCCTCCTCTTTAAAAATTATATTCTGAATTGCATAACTACCGACGCACTTTATAGTACCACTTACTTCTGTAAATTAATTAAATTTATCAGGCGTATTTAAATAATAATTAAGAAATATAATCGGTCAATTTACACCTCCGTGTAGGTGTGATTCACACTAAATCGCTAAGGCTTCTATTGATATAAACTCTCATGAAAGCAAACATATCTCGTACATGTGATTAAATTCCTTGCGTAAAAAAAAAAAAAAAGATTGGAGGTGTTTTCACTTACGGTAACAAGCTTCGCCCGTCCGAGGTGAATTTGTTTTCCAGAGATCATATTTGTTGGATGGAGCTTCTTTTGCGCTGCTTGTTGTTAGACACAGCTTCGTAAAAAACCCTTTTTTCCCCACTCGCTCCACACTGCAAAGGAAAGCCGGACCCATGTGGAAAAGCGGAAAGACAACAATTAACGGCAGCACCGTATCAGAGGCCCTTACGTAAATGAAGTGAAGCCACACGAGCGGCAGAAAATTGCCGCAATGCGCTTTGATGACAAGCAAAGGACCTCTTCGTTCACGTTTCTAAACCGGCATAGATTGGCTGAGACACGAAATGAACACGGCACGTGTAGCCATCGCGAGGTTGTTTTCGGAAAATAACAAATAAGACCTTCGAGTAACAAATAAGGTGTTTCAGGCACAAGGAAGAAGCCAGAGATGCCAAAATAAGGAAACCTTGAGCGCCGAAATACTTACAACAATCTTTCGCAGACGTTCATATGCTCCATATGAATGAAGGCTACTTCGATGCGAGCTTGAGTCTTCCACAGTCAATGGCGCTCGCGAATGGAACGGTTCCTTTTCTTCTTTTAGTTACGTGCGCGTGAACCGCGAGCTTCAGGATGCTCGCGCGAAGCGAAGAAAAAGTTCGCAACTTGTCAGGAAAAAGACCACTTCCGCGAAGATGATATCAAAACTTACAGTAAAATTAATAATACGGCGACATTGCCCATGCTTTTACAAATTTTTCCATGAAAAGATGACAGTAAAAAACGATTTTCATGAAATGATATTTTGACCCGCGAAATGTAGTGGCGCTGCACTCGCACGTGAAATTGACTGTAACGTGAAATAATAGGGATGTGCGAATATTCGAAAATTTCTAATGACGAATCGAATAGCGTTCTATTCGATTCGGTACTCGAATCGAAGAGGGTATATTAGAAAAACCGAATACTTTTCGAATATTTTTTTTAGAATGATAAGCATCGATGAAAAAAACCTCAAGAGAACGAAAAGTTGGAACAGAGAGGCGTAACAGTTCTTGTTTTAATCGTAAGAATTACCAAAATGCATGCAGCCCAAGGTTTTACGGGACTACCGGTGCTAGAGTGATCACAGAACGAAGGTGTTTTTTCTTCTTATAAACTTCAGTGTCGCCCAAGCGGCAAAGTGATCGATCCACTATCTTCATTCAGCATGACATTAATGATAATGATGACTCATGAATATTGTTTGATATTTATATCTGAGTTTTATTTAAAATCTGTTGACAAAGTGTCACGCTGTATTTCAACCTGCAGTTACAAAATATTTCTAAGGCTCTAGTTGATGCTGTATACAAGCTTGCGACTGCAGTTTACATAATTTTGGTATTTTTTGTCGGTTAAACGTAATCGTAATGTTCATTTGATAAAGCTTGTGAACCTGTTTCGAATGAAATGCCTTGGAACTCTTGGGCTGTTTAGAAAATGGTTACATTACCATTCTAGGGCTGCTTTTAAAACTGTTGCCTTACTAATCGAAAACTATTCGAATAGTATTCTATTCATATTGGTATTCAATTCGGTGTCATCTCTTTCTAAAAAGACAGGGCGTGCAAACATGGACACAAGAAAGAAGTCAGGACACCACAAACGGCGTTTGTGGTGTCCTGACTTCTTTCTTGTGTCCGTGTTCGCACGCCCTGTCTTTTTAGCATGAATACGTACCAACTAGCTCAGCTCTGTGTTATTCTAAGTGTCATCTCTTTTCGATTCATATTCGATTCGGTTGTAAAATTCACTATTCGCGCACACCTATGATAGCCCGTCACGGTGCACCCCCCCGTCTAAGCCACCCTACTATGAAATAGGGTTCCCATGGGCCCCCACATGGTCTTTTTCGCACCGTTTTGCAGAGTATGGACAACCGCGTCACCTGCGACAACGTCTGCCATTATGTCTCCCACTGCCTTCGAATAGTACAGCTGGTGCTCTGTAGCGACGTTTTTAGAACCAATTCAGTATCGCAGATCCGCTCGCTAGCCGGCAAACGCGGCCAACGCGTGAACTTATGGCGCAGCTTCATAGTTCCATTTTGCTTCACCTTCCGTGGCCTCCGCGATTATCGGCAACGCGCCGTTGAGCAACGGCGCGTTGCGGGAGATAATCGCGGAGGCCAGGCACGTGCCGTCGCGAGCAGAGACGCGCGAGGAATCTATGCAAGGAGTAGCCGCTCGCGATGAATGCCGCGTTTCTCCGTGCTCACTTGCTTCCTTGCGTGATTGTTCGCGAATGGTGATCGCTTGGGAAGTTTTTTTTTCAATTTTTCCATGTGTGACAGGGACACAGCTGAAGAATGCCATCTTTCTGAGCTGGTGTTTCGGTTTCGCCGGTGAATTTGGTTGAATTCCATTGCTCCGCAGTAATACCAGTGGCCTATTTCTAAAATATCAAAGCAGCAATGGCGCTTCGCAGGAAGGACAGCAATTCTCCATTTGCCCGACCGCCTGCCTCCGCTAATTAAGAAGGATTAATTAACTTTATTTAATTACTGCCGTACTGCTGTGTCTAGTCATCTTAAGATGTCTCCCACCACAGAAAAAAGTTATTATGAAGACAGCGAGCGATATTCCATTTCCGTTATTTTGATGATTTTCGGACACGTTTCTTGAAACATCTGATAATATACCTGCGCGACCCCCTTGTATAGAAATAGTATATAGCAAAGAAATAAGCAGTAATAATGACAACACTAGCCTCTGGGGAGACTTCTAAGACAAACCAGAACTGTGAGCAAAATGCTTT
>NC_051176.1:103505948-103558689 GCF_013339695.2 Rhipicephalus sanguineus | reverse complement strand
GGTTCTTCCCATTTGCTTTGCCACCTTGGCATCTTTAATCGAAAGAAAGACACACGAGCTTTTTTTTTGGTATGCCGTCGGCAATCGAACCAGCAACCTCGCATTAACAGCGCGCAACGCCAGAACCACTGAGTGAACACAGCGGGTGAGTCCCACTGGGTCTTGTATTCAGTAGAGTAAGTCTAAACGAACCTGGCTTGGCCTCAGTTCGGTAAAATCTCATCCTTGAAAGGGCAGACCAGCTAATAGCTAGGAAAGGATCGCAGAAAAAAATGTGACATAGAAAACAGAAGCAGGTAGAGTAAGATTGCTGGATTAACAACCGAAGTTATTCTTGAAAACCGCAACCGCACCGACCAATGGCCCATGCGTAGCAACACTGCAACTCAACTCAAGGTAACGCATCACTTCTACAAGCGCAAACTATGAAAAAAAAAGCCAAGTTATTTGTTTATTAAAGACACAAACGTTAGTCTGACGCATTTGTCACGACCCAGTTTGTAGACATGAAAAGATTCGACAATCTTTCTGCTTCTATGCATCCTAGCATTTCGAGCTATTGACATGTCTTTCCAGAAAAAGAAAAGAAAGAAAATCTTACCCAACTACTCCAGGGTAGAATCGCATGCTTTCGTTCAAGACCATGTCCAGATAAGTCATCTCCGAGACATTCCTCTGCGTGAACTTGCCCTAAAGAATAGACAAGTGCGTGAATTAAGTATACACCGATTTTCCGCTGTTCAGTTTCACGCAAAAAGAACATTTGTTCAAAATTGACGAACACGGCGTTGGTGGGAGTTGGAAGACAACAGGGTAATATCTACTTTCTGACGCGGCCGCACCAAATCTCACTTTTTCGCACTGCTTGTCTTTGGCGTTGAAAGCGTTTATGTCACAAAAATTATTTTGATATCGCCCTCCCACACCTTTAAAAGGTCATGTGCTGAGCAATAGAGGACACTTGGCGGCTGTTAAGCCTTCACGTTAACATACTGCAGTGGGGAATATGAAACCCAGGAAAGTGCAAACACTAAACGTACCACTGCATTTTTCATTAGGGGAAGCAGTAACTTGCGTAAAAATCGCAAATCATATCAACGTGCTCAACTGAAGAAATCAAGCGTTTCAAAATAGAAAAATAAATAGTAAAAAGTGCTACGCAACAGAGGCAGATAACCTTCACTAAAAGTAAAATGTTAGACGTACAAAAAAAAAAGAAGAATATTAAAGAAAAGATTATGTTTCTCAGACACGAAGTTCTTTTCTCTTTTTTTTTTCTCATTTGTTTCAAACAGAACGCGATGCTCAGCATAGGATCGAAGGTGCAGCAATATTTACAAGAAATTGCAAGTATGTCACACGTTTGCTCTCGTGCTGCTATGCTCGAGGACGCGGGTTTGATTCCCGGTCGGGGCGGCCGCAGTTCGATGTGGGCGAAATTCAACAGCAGCAATGTACTTAGATTAAGGCGCACGTTAAGGAAAGCCAGTTGGCCAGAATGATTCCGCGACGTGCGTCATAATCGTATCGTGGTGTTGGTCCATAGCACCCCAGGATTTAATTTTTAACAGTTGAATTTTTTTGTATGCGTCGAATATCTGCCCGGCCTTCGTTATTTTAATAGGAATTACGACTTAAACCACTGCGAGACGCCCCGAATGTACGGTATTACCGCTACAATTATTTGGCCTCCCTTCAATGGCGGTGACAATAAGTGGATCATCCCAGTATCGTCTCGTCCCTGCACGCTCCATTCCGTTAGTCCACGAGCTAGATCAGCTCGAGCTTGATTGTTACATAACAGCAGAACAACACAACGCAAAGGTGAAACAAGGACAAAGAAAGCAAGGCAACACAAGTCTTTTCGCTGTGTTGCCACCTTTGTCCCTGTCTCAAGTTTGTGCTCTTTCTCTGCCTTTTAGACCTCCGCGATCGAAGTGGCGACGTGATGCCGTGTTGACGTCTTGTACACCTCTCTTGATATGCCGACAGTATACTGCCGCTTTTTCTGGCAAAAGACCGTACGGCTTACATTTGACAACCCCGTTCGGCTTCCTTGTCCGCGTGTGTACTGTTTACTCATTAATTTATCGAAGCCAATTTGTTTGCGCCCTTAATTCACCAAAAAGTGGCTTACAGCCGCGCAATCTCTGCAGTCCAATGCACGGCAAATGAGTGGCCTTTCGAAGGGTGCTCTCGTATAGCATGCGTAAGAGTCACGAGTAATCATGAAATTTTGTAGCATGCTTCATGGACAAATTAGTAGAAATACTGTCACACGCTGTCTCAGTCGACGCTTAAATTTAAAGCCGCTACAGGCAACCTCGAATGAATACACGAGAGCTAACGCGGATAACAACGATGAAGAGCGCACATAACTATCCGACTATACAACTTTCCTCCTGCATTAAAGCGGTCAGTGAAACCGTACGTTAGAAGATGTAGCAATGGTATGCATTCAGGCGATAAACACGGCAATAAATTTTCATACTGCAGCAGCCGTATATGAAAGGAGCGACGTGATAGTTTACGGCACAAATGCTTTGTAAGTAGCTTCCCCGCTTCTCTCATTTCGACATCTAGGGGAAAAACTAATTGCGCGTGATTAGTTCTGCATCAAGAACGCCATGCATCTTGCTCAACGTCCAAACTGTTATAAGGCAAGCAAGCTGTTAACTTCAGTGCTCAGCTTTTATTAGAACATTGCGTCATTAAAATTTTCGTAAGACAGTATTTCAGCCAATCACGGTGCCAGAATATCATTAGCGATCGAAACCGGCTGACCAATGGGAAAACGCACTTGCGAAAGAGAAGTTTTGTGAATTTGGCCACAGACGTTTTCTTTTGTATCAATCTAATCTTGCGTAACATTTCGCGTATGAACTGCGCTTTCAGCATGAGCTTTAATTAACACACTGTATTGGATTAGCGGGAGAAAGACCGGGATGTTACAATTCCGATTTAGCTTTTGAAAACTGGTTAAACATATCTCTGTTCTCTTCAGTTTGTTCATATAGCTACGTTCGTGTAGCTACGTAGCAATGTCATTTGTGTGTTGTTTAATACGCTCTTTGCATAATTGTTTTTTACTTAATGACAGCTAACAGACAATAATGCCAAGGAACGTATAGGGGATGGTATTTGTAGTAATCATCATATAAATGTGAAGAAAGTAAAGTGGACGAAGAGATAACTTGCCCCGGCAGGGACCGAACCTGCAACCTTCGAATAACGCGTCCGATGCTCTATGAGCTACGGCGGCGGTCATCTTCCCTTCCACTTTATGGGGTATATATATGTGCTTTTAAACCTGGGAGTGTTATTCAGCTCCGATCGGCGCTGACTAACACTCCCAGGTTTAAAGGACACAGATATCTAACAAAGAAAAAAGAGACCTTAAATTCCCGTTTTTTACTTAGCATTTTAGTGTCTTTCCTATAATTGGTGCCGCTGTAAATCGTTTTATAGATCTTTTACTGTGAGCTCTATTACTGCGTTACTTTTCGTGTGTAGCCCAGACCTTGCGAAAGACGCATGCGTTGACGTAGGCAAGCAACCGGCTCACATCCAATTTCAGAATGACTGACGCAGCCCCGTTACGATTGTAGAAACAAAAGGCCTACCATTTGCGGTTGCACAAGTTGGCGCACTTCTCGCGAATTTCAATATGAAGGTTATGACCACGACGCAAAGATGGAGACTTTAAATAAAGTAATGAAAAATAAAGTGTTTTGCTCACATCTCTCTTCAGCACACGCAAGATCTCCGCACGAAGTTTGTCTTGGACCTCTGGATGTCGCGCAATCAGGTGCAGAGTCATGCCCATCGTGTTGGGGGTGGCTTCCATACTGCGCAGCAGTGGACGAAGTCAGCGCTCAAACATTTTGCACTCAGAGTGTCGTTCTCATCTCTCTGTTCACAGTGAGGACATCATGCACCAAGAAGAAACGATCTCGACACCGAAAATGTGGTGCACTTCCTGCTACTTTGCCGCTGTCCTAAAAAAGTAAAAAAAAGTAAAAAAAGCGACAAAAAAAACGGCTCTTCTCTCTTGCGAGAAGCATTGTGCAGTTTGCATTGCTGCTAGCCACGAGCTATTGATACACGTCTAGAAAAGGAAATAACAAAGTGTAGCTTCGCTGTTAGAAGGAAGCGCTGCACTTCGTTCGTTCCTCACTTTTGTTCAGGCATGGCAAAGATATACAGTCCGGGAAAGAACCAACGACGTCGCATTTTGGGGAGTAGGACAGCACGCCCGTCAAAAGTGGTTGTGCCCTTGTCTGAAAAACACTCAACAACCCTCCGCAGTGAACTCCAGCCCGCCGCCACCGCTTGAATCTCCCGCCGTACCAGGGGCGTAGGCAGAAATGTTTTTCGGGGGGGGAGGAGGGCACCTCCTTCATCTGTAGTGGGGACGAGCAGGCAGATGTGGTCGAGTGTCATTTTCTGCTCTGTATGCTATGGCAAAAAAAAAAATTCGGGGGGGGGGGGCACGGGCCCGGTGTGCCCTAACGTGGCTACGCCCCTGCGCCGTACTGCACATTTGGAAAGCAGGCTGCTTAGTTTTTTCCCACCAGGTCCCCGGCGAGAGAACCTTCGAACGCATAACTTCGGGCTTCTCTGTCGCACTTATAGGGCCTATTCTCGACACCAGCTATACATTTTGGCATGCATCACGAGCACCTTTTGGAGCACTCCTATACTCGACGTTGACGTCCCCTCACTTGACATAGAGCTGGCACCAGTGAATAGCCATAGATTTAACAGTACGCCGCCAAACCACCACGATGACTCCTTGCCCTTGGGTTCCTAATTACCCAATGTCGAGATGGCGAGAAAGCAAGTGTTGCCGAAGCCTGCCTTCACACAACACCATATTTCCTGGAATTGGCGGCTTTTGCACAGAAGACAACGCTTCTTGTAAAACGCAGACCTCTTCAACGCCTGCTACACAGGTCAAATGCGTATCACAATACTTTTCAGCACAAATGAAACCGTCAACTCAAAGGCCCCATCCAGGTACATCTAGCCATTGGGCGCCATGTGAAGGCGCTTCGTACTTTTTTTTTTTTTTTTTCAGCATACTGTTGGCCCTGAGGCCGTTACAGGGCTGGGTACAGTTGCTATCACTATACAATACAAAACATTTCAAGCACACCAACAAATACGACATTTCAAAATACAAAAATCAAGCAATACAATAGAATAAGATACAGTGCAATACATACGGATATGTATTTGTTAAGCAAGCTCCTAATAAAGTTAAATAGCAAGAGTTACAGCATAACACAAATAAACAACGAAAAGTGAAACATATATGTCAATCTTTGAGCTCAGGTTGCTCTAAATATTGCTTGAGCCTTTCTCGAAGTTTTCCACTGAGGTACATTGGAGCAATGATGAGGGCAGTGAATTCCACTGCTGAATAGTTTTTGGAAAAAATGAATTTGCATATACATTGAGGCGTGTTGGGGTACTTCATATGTATGTTCATTAATTCCTCTCAGGAATTCTTACTCTGCGTGGCGTTAAGTATTGGTCTATATCTATGTCTCTTGGAGCTCTCGAACTTACTGGCAGCTGATGTTGAACCGCATCGGTTGGCCGCTGAACTTCTGTCTTGCGCGACTGAACAAAATCGCATCGTACCATTTCTTGTGTATGAGGGCATACAGGGAAGCCACATGCGAAACAGATGACATCCCTCTGGCTGAAATTGCGAACAATATACAGGGTGTCTTTTCTAAAATATACAGATTTTTTAATAAAAATTCTATGACAGCCAGGCTCCTGTCGTTTTCGCACATGAACTCTGTGTCGAGGTGGAAATACTTTCCCGCAGTTAAAATGACGTTGCCGCCACTGAATAACCAAGACCCGTTAATTAACTTCCTAATTGTTAACTTGACAGCAGTTGTGTATATTAGGAAGCTGTAGTACATGATAATTTATGGCATACCAATTTCTTTATAAACCACAAAGGATGCACGTAGTTCGAGATATTCATAATGGAATTTCAAGGGCGAAATGAAAACTGATCACGCCCGGCGCGCACAGAGCGCGGCTGAACACCGGAACGACCCGTGACAGGCAAGTGACGAAATTTGAATGAAGGTGCGCCGAAGCAGAATCTGGTCAGAAAAATCGGCAAGCATTCTGAAATACACAAGTAGCCAGTTTAACGTTTGCGTGCGATGGGTGGTGCTTATCTGTTTCTTTCTTAGGCTATAAAGAGGCGCGAAAAACTTTTTGTCGCCTGTCTGCAAGAAGAAGCGCCGCAATGGCTGCCCCTGAGTTTTATGCTTTCCAGACAAAGAAAAGATTGATATTACCGTTTTGTTGTGCACAGTTCGAAAGAAACGGATAAGCAACAAATACTACGAGCAAAAGTAAGGCGATGAGAGGGCGCATGAAATGGCCTGCAGCTTTTCACGAAAACATACGGCTGCGCGGCGCGCCTTCATTCAAATTTCGCCACTCCTTTTTGACGGGTATAGTTCCAGTATGACGTAGCAGAACGGTCGCGCTTCGTGCGCGCCTTGCGCGATCAGTTTCGACTTCGCCATTGAAATTCGATGACGAATATCTCGAACTACGTGTAACTATTTTGATTTCTAAAATATAGGTATGCCATAAATTGGCACGCACTACAACTTTGTAATATAAACACCTGCCCTCAAGTCAATACTTAAAATGTTAATTAATGAGCTTTTGTTAATTAGTCGCAACAGTGTCGTTTTAAGTGGGGCAAAGTATTTCCGCCTCGACGTCGAGTTCGTGCGCGAAAACGACAGGTGCCTAACTGTCACATGATTTTTACAAAAGAATCTCTATTATCTAAACAAAAAACCCTGTGTATTGTTCGGAATCAGAAGTTGTCTGCAATTATCCCTGAGGCAAGACAGCATTTGCTCTCGTCACATTTAGAGGACCCTCACTGCCAAACGCCTAGTTTTCGCCCTAAGCTTCATAACGCGGATGTCCCCCTGCAAAGCACGACTTGCAATTTGCTCTTCGTGCCACCTTTCCGGTCACGAAATCAATGTAGCCATACGTCCCAATTTTGCAAAGCCAATGTGCTATACACGCGGCCTAGTGAAGAGTTATGAGGATCGATGCGCAGCTAAAACACAAAGAAGGACGCACGAAACGAACGCACAGGTATACACAGGACGAGCGCGAACAACTGTCACAGTTGTAACTTCTTTGTGTTTGAGCAGCGCGCTCCTTTCGCAAACGCGGCCGCTACAGCGACCGAAGTGACCTTCGTGCACTGTGTAACTTCAACGCAAACATTGCGGTGAAAGCACAAGACGTACAAACCGCCCCCATCACGAGATAAGCGCGCGCGCCCGGGCGACCACGCCCTGTAGGGCGAAGTACAGGTGGTAGAGGCCGGAGGCGCGCGCGCATCGCAATCAGCGGGGCGACGACCTTTAAAGGGGCCCTCCAACACTATTCAACCCCCCCTCCCCATTTTTTACTTGCGGATTGCGTAGACTGATGGCTGGGGATAATTTTAACATCGGTCTAAGCACCAATATCAAGTGATTTAGTATTTGAATCACGCAGTAAGGTCGATACATCGCTGCTGACCGCATCACCGCGTAGTGGCGCTCACCAGAACTATTGCGGGCGGAAATGACGACGATGCGCGCCAACTTATGATTGGATAAATGAAACGTTAGAAGTGATCGTGGCGTGGCATCAAAGTTGAGATTACTACTGGGTGTTGTTTTTATTGCGATGGGAATTATATCGACAGTATCGACGGGTTTTTGCCGTCGTCGTCGCCGTAATGTCCCTCCCGCATGAATTCCAAACTGACAAGATCCCCCCGCGCATCGTATGTTCTACCGCGGGTAAAAGCGCGCGAGCGGGGACGACGAACGCGGCCGCAGCAGAGATCAAACGAGCCGGCCCATTTCCGTCGCTCGGAGGGTGCATGCGATAACATCACCCCGCTCGGGAGGGCCGCTCGGGAGGCCTGCCGTCGAAGCAGATAGGAAACGCCCCGCCTGTATTTAACGACCATGAAAAGACGCGGCGGGGGGGGGGGGTAGTCGCGCGAGCAGTAACTCTGATCTTTGAATCTAAGAGTGCGGTCGCGAGCGCTATCTCGACAGTCATCACAGCGGGCGGCTCGTATACCCTTCTACGTGCTGCGCTCTAAACGCGAAGTGACTATGTGGAGAGCATCTCTCCCTGGAGCGGCCGTATTCTCTTACACCAGCGTTGTGTAGTTACGTGAGATCGGATGCAAAACAGTTAGCTGCCAGCCTCACTTCGTATGACACTACAATTTGTTGTTCTCGCATTGATTGCTTCGCCCTTGCGGTGAAACTGTGACTTTTTTCTTTTCTGTGCTTTTTCAATAAACTCCAAATAGACGCCGTCGCAACAAAAAAAAGATCACTACAACCACAAAGCACGACAGAGGCGCTGGCTGCCGACAGAGGCGCTGGTTGCCTGCACCAGTCGGACGTCCACACGAAACCCCTCTTCCCTCTTTCTGCGTCTGTACGTTTGCGAGCTACCCCTGTCCGCACGTGCGGTGGGTTCTTTATTATTGTTGAAGCGGTGCAAGTAATCCTCTTCGTTGAACGACCTTGTAATTCGTCGGGGTGCTCACCGAACAACCCGCGTAGGGGCGACTGTGTTTCACCGCCCTTGCCGCCCCACAAATTTCCTTTTCGGAATGAGAGGGAATGGCATGGAATGTCGTTGTAAGGAACAGCAGACAAAACATCGCCAGCCTAGCTGTGAAGCGGTAGCGCCTGATCAAGTTCTGACAAGTCAGGCGTCAAGCACCACATTTGTTACTATGGCAACGACGTCAACACTACATTGGAAAGGACAAGCAACAGTGGTGTGCAAGCTTCCCCTACGTAGGAGCTTTCAGCTTATTTCATTAGGGCTCTTTGAAACGTCACAGAGCGAGTAAAATGCGGTCATGTTAACCCGCGAAAATCAAGCTGAGGGTATGCATTTTTTTCTCGTATTTTGAATTTTCTAGATCGAATAACTTTGGACTGCGTGCCGCTATCGCTGCCGTTCTTGCTGCACTTACATGTCCGTATATCAGTCTACGCAACCCAAAAGTAAAAAAATGGGGTATTGAAGAGTGTTGTAGGGCCCCTTCAAAGCGAGGGTGTCTCGATGACCCCTCTGCCCTCCGTCGAAAGGGCGCGCGCATCGAGGCACCTTACCTTAAAGCGCACCCTTCGCGCCATCTCGCTGGTGATGAAGAGGGCACGTTGAAGCGCCTCCGAGCTCTGCGTACCACCAGCGGCAAATAGTGATATAAATAGCTCGCCGTTAGTTTGCTGAAGGACGTATGCTCCATAGCCGAGTCGTTAAAAGCCGCGCGCTGCGGCGCGAGAGGTCGCAGGTTAGAATGCCCGGTCGCGCGCCTCAGAAAATTTTTCTTCTGAATTATTTTTTGTGGCTTTTATAAATATATAAGTATATGCATACATATACATATACGGAACATGACGGCGACGCCGACGGC
This sequence comes from Rhipicephalus sanguineus, assembly GCF_013339695.2. Classification (NCBI taxonomy): domain Eukaryota; kingdom Metazoa; phylum Arthropoda; class Arachnida; order Ixodida; family Ixodidae; genus Rhipicephalus; species Rhipicephalus sanguineus. The sequence goes on along the minus strand of NC_051176.1, from coordinate 103,549,175 downwards.
AACATCCAGCCGAGAATGTCCACATAATTGCTATCGCAATAAAACACGCTCAAATCTGGGACTGATCATTCCAAAACTGCCTGTTGTGGCAGACAAAGACAGCGGCTTTCTATTGGTCGCGGAAGCCGGCTCAGGCAGCCAATAAAAGCTTCACCACGTGATCAAGCATGGAAGCACTCCGGGAGCGCGGCGAAGGTCTACAAAGATAATAATGAACACTAGTAGATTACATGCGATCAACAAGTGCTCAGCGCCGCTATATTAAAACATGTGCTTACTACTTACCCAGCGGTGAGGTAAAATGCAGAATTCGCAATGACTTCGTCCTTGGTTAGGGCTAGCTTCGTTTTTCCGTCAAAACCTGTTTTGTAGCAGATAGAAAAAACAAAAATTACAGTGTACACGTTGAAGCTTTTATTGATGCTTAGATGCTCGCAAAACTGCGATATGAAAAACACTTTATCGCTTCAGCATGAGTGAAAGATAGAAGAGAGCAGAAAGGAGAGGTTAACATCTCCACATTAAAGCCCGAAGATCAAGAGGTGCTATAGTTGTGATGAGTACGCACGCCACCAAGCGTCAGGTCGGGGTACCACTCTGCCCGTTAGAAAAGCAGGTGGGTGGCCGCCGGCGCTGGGAACCGAACACAGTGATCCTCGCATCGGACGCGGACGCTCTACAACTTGACCCCCTCTAAGGTGTTTTTTTTTTCCCTGAAATTCTTGATCCCTTGTGTTTCTCGCGCTCAAAGCTTTGTGATAATCTGATAATGCAGTACCAACTAGAACAAGGGTCTCAAGCTCACCTCAGCTAGCGGGCCGCAGTCGCGAAAGTTTAATCCCGCGAGGGTCAGGACATTGAAGAAAGTTGGAGCGGGTAGGCGTAATTTGGACAAAATGTCAGCTAACCTTGATATTTGAAAGCAGGCATTGCCCACATGTCATATTTGGGTCACTTGTGAAGGGGATTTAATGCAAGATTTCGAGACACATATCGATACTGAGCTCCAGAGTGACTGCAATCTGAAAGCGCTTGTCCGTGTGTTATTAAGTCTTCGTGTACGTTACGCGCTCGTATTTCAAGCAAGCAGCCAGCTTGCTTGAAACAACAAGCCTAGCCAGCCACTTTGACTGAAATATAGACTCTTTGTTCCACAGCATGGTGACCACTTGGGGTGCCTAAAAGAGAGAATGATTGAGACCAATCACGTCTATGTAGCTCATGAAGAAACTTATCGAGAAAAAAAAATATGAGACGAAGACCATCAGGTGCGCGGCGGCCGCTAGCGAGGTGTCCGCGGGCCGCGTGTTTCAGACCCCTGAACTAGACCACCCAAGTTTCAAAGCTCCGTATCTCCGCCAGCGGAGGAGAGTGGTCCGAACGGCGGTCGCGAGAACTAGCGGCGCTGCAGTTCCGTCTTGCGCCACTATCGGCGCGTCGTCTGCTGCCACGCTGCGGTCCGCCGCGCAGTTGCTCGCGGCAACTGCACGGCAACTTTCTTATTGCACTAGTTAGGTGGATACTTAGGTGGATATGCATAAGGTCGTCCGTATGCATTGGCCCGCGTGCGTTATTCATTGCATGGCTAAGAATCGATGTTCTGTCTATATTGCCACGCCCACTTCTTGTTTTATTTTGATGTATTCGGGTTTACACTGCCAAGCCACTGCAATACCAAAAGAGGTCGTGCTTCAGGAGAACTTAGCTCAATTCATTCGCAAAGCGACAGTCATTCGGAATCAGAAGCAGTTCAAGCCATGTTTGCAGCGATCTCATTCTCATGTGTTGGCCCAATCGAAAGTCGAAACAGTATGAAGTCATCATTCAACACAAGTCTCAACAATAAAAACGAAAAGGCAGCTGCTACTTTCGTTGGCACGAAACATGCTTGTATCCCACCTATAAATTACGCTGAGACAACCACCAGTGTATGCTCATTCAACGATGATGACCATCCGCAATTTCCACAGCGCCATCAGCAAGACCAGCACAGACAAGTCGACGAACCTCAAGGACTACAATCCATCCTCCGACAAGCACAACAACCAACAAAAACTTCCTCGAAAGCACAATCACAGCTGAAAGGACGACGTCGTAAAGCAAGCCTTTTAAAGCAAAGACAAATTCAAAATGCAAGGCATCTTCGCATAAAGGACCGTCGTCAGAGACGCGTTCTGCACAAGAGATCAAGACTGCGCCTGCGATTACACCACCCACATCTCAGAAGACACCGAGAAAGACAAGTAATCACCCCTTGTCCCTCGCAAGGACTCGAGCATCGTCCGATTCACCTCCGTCAACGAGCACGGAAACTGAAAGCACTGCCTGTGTGCCAGTCAGGACAAGGAATGCGACGTCCACCACATCCGAGCTTCCGATGCTTCAAGTTCCATTATTACTCAGTTGTGACATTTCCACAAACCCAGTCATCGTCACTCTCCATGTGCAAGGCATGCTTGAGCTTTCCTGAACGCAACAGCCAGCCTCGCCCACCAGAGCTTTTCTACATATCACCGGACTGCTGCCCTCTTCTGCGAGTTTTGTGCGAGTTAACGGAACTTCGTTGTGACATGGAACTACTGCGCATTTCGACATTTTTTTGCTTCTAGGACTGCTTGTTCATGCTTTGTTGTTCGTAACTCGCGCATTCTTCCGGGGGGAGGGGGAATCCTGTGACGTAAGCAGACATGCAGGGATGGCTGGTAGAAGCCGACGATGAAGAAGTGGCGCGTGGATAGAATAAAAGTATGGCGTCTGTGCCGCTGGACGTCTCTCATTCATAGCGTCACACACACACACACACACACACACACACACACACACACACACACACATATATATATATATATATATATATATATATATATATATATATATATATATATATATATATATATATATATCGAGAGAGAGAGAGAGAGAAGGGGAGTCCAACTACCAAATTCAAGCATTTAATGCAACTTTAGTCTCTTGGTGCCGACACCGCGATATCATAATGAAGATCTGTAAGTGGGAGACTACAGATTTATTTTAACACGAAAGTGTTTTATGCCGGGGTCCACCACGGCTCCACTGACGTATTTCCGCCACGGATATGACGTTGTAAAATATAAAGACTAACAGATGGCAAAGACAAAAACTAGAAGAAAAAGTTTCGTCACCCGGAGTCGAACTTACGACTCCTCGCTCCGCAGCGCGCGGCGCTAAACGATTAGGCCACAGATGGCACGCTCTGCGAATGACTCGAAGAGCGCGCTTTAAAGGTCGCCGCCCCACGCGTCGCGATGAGCGCACGTCTCTACAGGGCGTGGTCGCTCGTGCACGCGCTTATCTCGTGGTGGCGGTAGTTTGTACGTCTTGTGCTCTCACCGCAAATTTGCGCTGAGAGCACGAAGGTCACTTCGCTCACTGCAGCGGCCGCTTTTGCGAAAGGAGAGCGCTGCTCACACAGAAATCAGTTACAACTGTGACAGTTCGCGCTCATCTTGCATGTGTATGTTCGTTCCGTGCGTCCTTTTTGCTTGAGCAGCGCGTTGCAAGTTTAGAGCTGCTTGCCGTTCTTCGTGTGACATTACAATTTGTTAGCATTCATTCCTTCGCCTTTGGGGTGAAAGAATGCCCAACAAACGCTCAACTACGTCTGTGAAGGCACGTTTCACTTTCGTGTTATACCGATTCCTATGACAGAGGGATCAGTCATATTTTTTTTTCAATTTACACAAAGACATCGATCCACCTCGTAACTCTCATCTCAAAGCGAAAAAGGTCGCGTAGGCTGAGTAGACTCGTTGACTGCATCGCGTTAAATCGATTCCCGCAATGCGTGGGATCTGCGGAATTTTTTTTATTAATAGGCCTTACTTTGTTAAAACAAGCACCAGACAGGAGAGAGTAGGCTAACGCTGGCACGGGAAGCTTTAATTATGCCAGTGAATTCAATTCAATGTGGCCGAAAGTAATTCTCAGATGGTAGCAAATACCATTTGCTACCACTACACTTTGCGCGAAGCTGCGGTTACGGATCTTTCCGCCAAAGGTTCTTTTCTGGACGAGTAATGGAGTTGCTCATTGGTTACCGAACTTTTAGTAAAACCCTTTACTGATAAATCAAAAATACGTACCATCTTTTCTCGGCACTTTTATAGGCAGGCGTGTCGAAGGGTTCCAATTTGTAGGCAACCAAGAAATTACCCGTTTTTTATTGGCGAGTAAGCTTGTGCGAAAGCATTCACTGACTGACTCTGTCGGGATTGCTTCGTATTCTCAGTGGCATTTTTGTGTTCTCAAAACCATTCGCTACGGAGTTCAAGACAATTAGAGCGCAGCTCTTAGGCGTCCGTTCCTGCGTTGAGCGGTATCGCCATTGGCGTCGGCGGCGTAACCGATAGCACGAACGAGGACGAAAGAGAGCGAACGCGGAGTCTGTCGATATCACGAGATACTGGCCTCTAACCTCGCTTTCTTCCTCCGTCGCGCGCCCCGACCCCTCGGTCGGAGTTCGTGCGCATACAGGGCTGGCACGTGCACTGCGGCTGGCTTCGCTTGTCGTAACGGGGTTGTCGGCGTTTCACTTGGTTCGCGTCACCTGCAATGCACAGAGTAGTGTGCGTATCACTCGAGCGCTGGCAGTTTCTGTGGCAATATGTAACGAATTTACATTGCTACAACTTCGGATAGTCAAAACTTCAAACACAGCTGGCGTTGCCCGAACACGAAGCTGCGTTCAGCGAATTAGGCAGTATCGTAATCGTCGGTGAATTTTTTAATGTCATATCTTAAGTAGTCGCTTCAGTCGTTCATCAACACAACATATTCTGCACGTACAAATCCGCTTGACGGGCATTTTTCACTGAATGTTTGACTTGTCACTGGCCCATGAACCGAACTTTAAATGCCTGAAATGAAAAAGAAGCGGGCATAAACAGCTTCATGTGAAATAGCTTCCAGACGACGGCCAACAGTATGTTGTAAATGAACGGGGACCTAAGCCAAGCTCTTAAAAAATATCCTGGGCCGGCGCCAGAGGGGGCTTTGCCCCCCCTGAGACTGTCCGGGGGGGGGGGGGGGAGGGGCAAGCTCCCCAGCCCCCCCGTACTCTCCGCCTATGCAGCTTGAAGTTTGAGAATGCGATGTCAATGCGCCCGTTTCGCTTCGGCTTCGCGAGCCTGCCACTCTGGATAGGCTGGGGAACTGGCTACGTCGACGCGACGCTGGGGAGACGGGCCTCGTTCATAAGCTGCTTCGCATCTAAGGGTACCTTGCATGATTTATGGCGTAGTGGGTACCTTGCATGAATGACGATGATTTATGGCGTAGTGGGTACCTTGCATGAATGACGATGATTTATGGCGAAGTGGGTACCTTGCATGATTTATGGCGTAGTGGGTACCTTGCATGATTTATACTAGAGCACGCGCCGCAGTGAAGCGAGCGCTCTATCGCACGTCCATATGTCATGAAATATACTGAGTATGTGCAGCGCAATGGAACGAAGACAAGAGAAGACACACAAACGACATAGACTGGCGCTGTCTATGTTGTTTGTGTGTCTTCTCTTGTCTTCGTACCATTGCGCTGCACATATTCAGTATATTTCAAGACATGTACCAACTCGCCCATCAACGGATCCTTCTTGTCCATATGTCAGGCAAACATTCCTTTCTGCACACCATGCGCGAGCTCTCCGCTCGTGCGAAAACTTCGTTCTCTTCTTTCTTCCGTATATCTAGTGGCACCGTTTTCTCAGGCAAACGTTGCTTTCTGCAAACCATGAGCGAGCTCTCCTTCGTGCCAGCACTTCGTTCTCTTCTTTCTTCCATACAGCTAGTGGCACGCGGGCACAGGTCACGCCGGGGAGACAGTCCTGGTTCATAAGCTGCTTCGCATCTAAAACTGAAGAGGTTCACGAAGAAATCCGAGGGGCGCCTCCATGTCCCTCTTCTGATCGCATTGTGCACGGCGGCGAACGCAAATAGAAACTTCACAGGAAGGATCAATGGAGTGTGCTCGAATAACAAAAATTTGCAACAGGGCCTGGTACACTATCGAGAAGAATCAACTTAGCTGCAAAGGTAAGTTCCCTTCAACACCGACAATGTCACTTACTCTGTGAGGAAGGTCGGTGTAAGCTTCTTCGATGGTGTACACACGAAACAGAGACGCAGACGAACGTTGACTTCCGTGCGATATTTATTATTGGACACATTCAAATATATGCAAAGTGAAAAGCGGCTGTTGTTTCGAAGAAACCTGATAAAGCTAAGACCGTGTTGTTGCCGTTGCGATGTACACCCTCGAAGATTCCTCACTAACAAGCCTGAGCAACCACTTTGCTGGGTATAAATATTCAAAAACAAATGACACCTGCTGACACCACAGTAAAACAAGGCACCAACAAAGGAATCAAGACACGTAAAAGCAGCGAGTGTGGTGTGATACACTTCAAGAAATGTGCGAAATGCGGCAAATAGGTTGTACTTCAGTTCCCTGCGAGAAATAACAGTGAATTCAAGTAATATTAGGTTCACCAGAGACCCAAGAAACCTCCGAGTTGAATGAACCAGCAATACAGCAAAACTAAGGAAAGAGAATCTTTATTGGTCCCAAAATACTGTCAGTATATTATTAAAAATAGTCTGTGATCTCTGGCTGTGCCCACTTGAAGAATATCGCTGCTCAAAGATTTGAGTCCTGTAAATGTACCCAAACGCTTTTTCCACTGTACTTCCTGCATCAAAAAAAGGAAGAAAAAAGACACTCAGACATTAATATCGTGGGTTCCTCATTCACTCATCATTCGTATTATTCCACATCATCTAACAAATCTCGCCTTGCGAGCAGGAAACAATCAGAATTGTAATTTATGAATTGTTTGAAGCTTTGTTTGTTGTACACACACTGTTTTTGTAAGAAAAGAAAATAAGGCGCGCAAACAAAGACAAAAGAGAACAAAACAACAGAAACGCCATTTATGTTGTCTTGTTCTATTCTCTTGTGTCTTTGTTCGCAAGCCTTACCTTCTTTTATGACGAATCCTTATAAACTAGCTGAGATTTCTGCCGTATTTCTAATTGTGACGCAGGTGATTTGCTATTTTCCTGGTAGGTTCACATGTTGTGAAAACATATAAAGCATAACCTGTGTTGCAGATCGTAGTGTTTCATGTGCAACTGTATGCAAATCGCTCTGTGCCATGCGCCCAACGCTGTATTTTACTTACGTACACTGCATTTCTGACTGCCGTTCTTGTGTTACATTGTTACTACGATTCAAATCGGGTGTTTTTCTTCGTATTTAATTCCAGCACCATGACAAAAACGAAACTATATGTGTTGTCAAAAATAATTAGAAACAAAAGTAAACGCCGACGAGCAGTGTGCGCTGAAAAGAAGGGAACCATGTACTAATTTTCTTTTGGTTACAGAATCACGCCATTGTACCGCTCAACACGTGGCCTACAAGACTAATGGCCTTGCGATTGCGTTTTCACTTTCGCAAGTGTTCCGAAGCTGTAGACGAGACTTAATGATTAGCAAAATCACCACGTCCTTGATTTGCTCCATGCCACGAACAGGTCATAGCTGAAGACTAACTTGTAGGACGTGGAAAACCAAGAGGTATTGGACCTCAGAAATTGTTGCTGACAATTTATCAGAAGCAACAATGCACAATGCATGCAGAAATAAAAAGAAGCAAGCTCTTACCTGAGTAAATGAATCAGTGGAATGCCCGTATGAACCGTTGTTCGATGGAATACTCGTCACATCTTAAAAGGCATAGGTGATAGCCGTTGGACTCACAGAGGATAACTTCATTGACAATTGTTTCTCACTAGACTGCAGGGCCTTGAAATATTTCTACGCGTGAAAACAAATAAGAAAGACAAACAGCAGGTCACGGGGTGTTGCTAAATCGTAGACAAGCTAATGAACAGCATTAGTAACAAGAATGCGAAAGCCGTTACTCCGCGCTGCGTCGTAAGAGTCTAGGATTTACAGTAAAAGGTGCGCATAACTGTGTTGTTTGATATGACCAGACGATCTCTGAATATTGTCTGAAAACAGTGCATTTGCTTAGTCAACTGTATGCAAATCGCGCTATGCCATTTACCCAAAGTTGTGTCTCACTTATCACCTGCATTTCTGGCTGCTGCTCTTGTGATATTGTGGCGATAGGATTCCATTCAAGTGTGTTTCTTCGTATTCAGTTCTAGCCCCATGGGCAATAAGGACAATATATGTACTGACAAAAATAATAAGACAAAAAAAAAACGACGACGAAAACCGTGCAAGCAACAGAAGGCACCATGCCCTTTCCTTTGGGTTCCCGCCCCTAAAAGCAAATAAAAAAGAAACAAAAGAAACAAGAGCGGGCTCGGAATTGCGCCATGAGCAGTGAGCACGTGGAGGAAGCAGCTTCGGAAGAGGTTGGCTTGTGGACTCTAGGCACGCTCCCTAATAAGTTTTTTTTTTTTCGCTCCTTGGCTAGATGCCAGTGAACAAGTCAAAGCTGAAAGCTAACTTGCAGCACGTGAAAAGCCAAGAGGTATAGACCTTATGCAAAATTGCTGCCATCTGTCGGAGGTTTGACCAAGCTACCGATTCGGCGCCATGTTGGAGGCTTGTGTCCGAATCGTATTGCTGTCGCTGCTATAACTTCTTGCTTGTATCTGCTTTGATAGTAAAGCAATCGGGGCATAAAAACGTCAGATGAGTGTGCAAAGGCCTGTACACGTTACCGCCATTTCCTAGTTGTTGCGTGTAAAGAACTGCCTCACAACGCGAACGAAGGTACAAGTTTGTCACCGAGTCACATGAAGGCCTGCCGTTGCCGAGAATGAAGCTTTGCGGTAGGTTACAAATTTGGTTTGTCTATTTTCAGTGTAGCGAATAAAGGGTTGTTAGCTATCTCAATATTATGTGTGTAGTGTAGGATGGTTGGGAAGAGGCTTGAACGCGTGACACGGCTAGGCACACTGATGACAGTAAAAAAGTGCTGTTGACCCAATTCAAAGCGCATATCATAAAGAATAGCATATGTCGACCCGATGTACTGTCCATCCAATTTTAAATAAAACATCGTCCTCTTTTATTTTTGAAATAATAAATATTTCGCTGCCGTAGTCCCCGACGTAAATGTTATGTGTAGAATTACAGCACGATTAAAATGTAAAAAAAATTCCGCATCTCACGCACGTGAAAAGTGAACATAGATGCCGATCAGCTGGTATTTTATTGAATATTCTTCCGACATGTGCTCCTATATAACACGATACGCCAAGAATATTCGCGCTCACATCGTCGTTTTCTGTGCCTACTGGTGCCTTACAATTTCAACCCGTTGCGGCAAGGCAGTTTTGCGTCGCCCGCTGAACGTTTGCGAAACCACCTTAGCGCGTAACCAGCGGTAGCACACCCACGGTCGAATGTAGCACATTTCCCGGAACAGAATTTTTTATTAGTTTCATAAGAAAAGTTCAAGTTAACGTCACCAGCAGCGCAGGCATGCGCGAGTAGCCGCGATGCAGCTTTGAAGCTCGTACACGAAGTGGGTTTGTCTATGCCTGCAAACACACGGAGCGAAAACTGTCTCCTTCCCGCATGACATGATGGGTGCCGATGCTGTCACATACCGCATATACTAAGAACGGCGAACGTAAACACGGCACTAGTCGAAAGCAGTAGCCGGAGCAACGGAACGATCTGCTGATTCTCGTCGGCCGCGAGGAAATCTAATAATATGGAGGTTAGTTTCTTACAAACCTCTTTTCAGCATCCCAATTTCCTCAATCTGAGCAACGCGGCACACGAAAATATGTTGGCATTGCCGTTCCGATCAGCCGCCACAGGTTGTACGCACGCTCGTGTGTGTACGTGCGGATCGCACTTAGCCTTCAACATGGCGGAAATGCGCACGGCAGCCGCTAGATGGCAGCACATTTTGCATAAGGTTTATTGGACCTGAGAAAGAGTTCCTAGCAATTTATCTGTAGCAAATATTCACAATACATGGGGAAATAAAAAAAAAGTGAGCTCTTACCTGTATCAGTGAAACTGTAGTACTGCCCTAATGAAGCATTAATTCTTCAATACAGTTGACAGTTGTTGGTTACGATGTGAAATGGCCGTGCACTATTTCTAGGAAGCTAAAAAATAAGAGAAGTACAGCAGGTCGCGACGTGTTGATAAAATTTAAACATGGAAATGAACAACATTAGAGACATCAATGAGAAAGCTATTGCTCCGCGCTGCATCAGAAGATACTAAGACTTATAGCAAAGTTGCGCATTACTTTGCGTTATCTAATATACACACGAAATTCATTAATTAGTTTCTCATGATACTGTCTGAAAACAGAGCACTTGCTTAGTCAACTGAAATGAAACAGAGCTAGAAAGGACCAGAAAGAATTACTCATGTAAAGCGATGCTGCAACACTTTTTGGACATTGTCGGAAAAGAATCCAAGAACGATAAGGTGTTGATGTAGTTGTTAAGCATTCGTCACGCAAGAGGGGGGGGGGGGAGGGGGCGTTCAAGCTCGGACACAGTTGAAGAGAACGGCGTTTGCTTTGACTCGTTCGCTTCCGCTGTGTTCGTGCTTACATGCCCGCCCTTTTTTGTGATTATTAATGAAACGCCGCCAAACTCTAGTGAATATTGCTGTAAAAGTCCGAGCCAAATATCACTCTGCATGCAGCAGAGAAATTGAAATTTCGTATCAAAGGCAGCAAAAAAAAAAAAACCTTTCTATTCCTTTGGCAAACTACGCTGCTGGCGGGACTGTCACGGGCACTGGCTATTTTCGTGATCGCGAAAGGATCCTCTGTAATACCTTTTTTGTATGTTTCAAGATAAATGAATGAAGAGTTATGTTTATGTTAAATGGAAATGTTAGGTTTAATTAGACTGATACATTATCTTTTTAGGAAGCTATCACCGCTCACTGAGCGCCACTAAATGATTTTGTTGTGTCAAAAAACTGCCACCGAGAGTTCCTGGTGCCACCGTTCAATTTGAATCAGCCGCACAAAAAAAGAAAAAAAGAAACGAGGAGCTGATGTCACCACCTGTCCTACTGCATTCGGTGAGTCAGCGGGTCCGAGAGGAAGCGCTACAGTTTGCGGCTTTCACTATCCTTGTTCTGATGACGTGGATCATTTGGGCACCCAACGGCGTCATATGAAGCCTCCATTTCGCCGCTGACAAGTGGTAACTAAAATTGACACTGAGCTTCCGTGACACAGCACCGACAGCCCTGCACAACTCAAAATGAAAACATTGCCATTAACCATGCGAGAGTGCAAGCTCGGTCAGCTCTGCTGACCGAAATCAAAACCTCCTGTGCGGTCAGCTCGAGTGCTGTGCATAAGAAAGCCATAACTCTCACATACTGCGTATGTTTTATTACATGCGAAGCATTTCTTAGCGAACCTTTGGCAGTTTAAGCGTTTCTATCTAGCTATACTATCTATCTATCTATCTATCTATCTATCTACTATCTTATCTATCTATCTATCTATCTATCTATCATGTCTGTTCTGTCTGTCTGTCTGTCTGTCTTCTGTCTGTCTGTCTGTCGTCTGTCTGTCTGTCTATCTATCTATCTATCTATCTATCTATCTATCTATCTATCTATCTAATCTATCTATCTATCTATCTATCTATCTATCTATCTATCTATCTATCTATCTATCTGTCTGTCTGTCTGTCTGTCTGTTCTGTCTGTCTGTCGCTGTCTGTCTGTCTGTCTGTCTGTCTGTCTAGCACGCCAGTCTGGGTGCCTCTCGTGATCGCCTTCTTAATTTTGTGTAGACCAAAATTGGCATGGGAGGGTAAGAGGATTTTGACGATTATGACGGTCGGGTCATGACATGCATAACGTGAAAATCCTGTCGCGTACGTCGTCAAACCCTTTCCTCCAGACACGTGTGGCACATACCCGTTTACCACGGGCCGCAGTGTACGGGTAAGCGCCACAGGTGATTGACAGTTTATATCGACCCAGGAACGGCGAGAACAGACATTGGTAATTTAAATGAGAGAGCGTTAAGAAAAATTGATATCGGCAGCGTAGACCCGAGGAATGGAAAGAATAAGAATTAGGATCCCAGCAGGATTCGACCCAAGCATTCCACATGACAATCAGGTATTCTACCACAGAGTCACGCCAGGTCTATAAACGGGTTTGGAAAAACAACCTATGCAGGCGTAATGTTGGCGCAACGTCAGTTGCGTTTGTGGTGCCGGCTATCTAATTTTACAGGAAAGCAATAAACACTACATAAGAAATCCTACGATACAGGCGTCATATCAGATTAACGTCTGTGGTTCCAGTGTTGGCTCCGCTTTTTAGCAGTTTAATAAACATTACATTTGTATTCCTATGGTTCAGGAAGCTATATTGAAGCATTGCTCAACCCCGGTGGAATACATTAACTAAATTTACATGTGATATTCACATGATTGCACCATAAAGTGCACTTGGTTTCGATAATACTGACGTATGCATGTACTCTAACGTCAGGGCTGACGTTACGTCGCACCATAAGTTACCATCTAAACGCTAGTGTTGTCGACATGCCTGGTAGGCACACGATTTGCACATAGCTACTACTCTTACAAAAACACGTCGATCCACCTCGTAACGCTTGGCTCAAAGCCATAAAGTACAGCATAGAAATAGTCGCTGACTGCTTCGCGTGAAATCGATTCCCACAACGCGCGTGGTATCTGCCGATTTTTAAAAAAAAATATCAACCTTATTGAGTTTCACCTGGAACATGTGGCTGCAGCTGTGTAATCAGAACAGAGGCTCTGATGTAATTTTTTGAAGTACCACAGTGCACAACAGCCGCACCAAAGATTTCTCAGTTTTGTCGTGTTAACGCTTACAAATGCTCTCTTCTCGTTAAGAATAGCAAACTTGTTTTATGAAAGCGTAACGTTTCAGTCTAGCTCAGCTTAATATTTCCCTTAAGTGCCCTCTAAGGAAACAAAACAAAACCTCACCTCTGTGTTTCTGGTCTCGACCGATGGCTGTCTGCATAATGTTGTATTTTATGCTACAGTCATGTGATAAGGCATCCGCGTGCTACAGCCGTGCTAGCTTAAATACTACGTGCCTGAGCCGGTTACTTGTATCGTACTAAGCCCGCTACGACAGTGCTTCGGATGCATATATCCTCGTCCTCAAAACAATCGTAAGACGAAAGGAGATTCGTGAAGGAATAAAAATACTTTAGCGAGTCTTTCTTTGATAACTTGGAGAAGTGTTGTTGGGCCCCTTCATGAAATGCACTGATCAGCAGAATAAAATGACAGTCACATTTCTGTGTAGAATGGTTGATTGGCCAGCTGTTATGTGGACGGCGTGAGCTTGCACGACAGCTACTTGGGGGTAGATGCTGGGCTCCTTATTCGATCGAGTATCGGGCATCACTGCACATGGAAAAAGGACGCTAACCGCTCGCTTTGTTGTTTGCTCAGAACAATTTTCTACGTCGCTCCAACATCACTAAATCTTCTCTACAAAACCCCGATTCGCTGGAAACTTCAATATCTGCTATCCGAGATTCGGGTCTTGATTGCTTCGCTGGTATCATTTAGTCCATCCAAAATTCAAGCTGCGCCACTTTATTCTTATGGCAGATCGTCGCGCATCAGTTGTAACTTCTATGAAATTCACCATTAACCTAACTCTTCTTTCAACACGCGCGCATGGGTCTTGCCTTGCCTTGCTTTACAAAATAAATGTCATAAGGGCCACTTCAAAGACGAGCTGATTTCTGGTCCCCCCTTATGTTTCACATCTTACTGATCATTCCAATGAAGTGGGTATTCCCCTTTCCCGCACTAAGTTGCCTCACGGGTCATATATTTGCATAACATAAATGAACTGTAACAGCTTCAACACGAACATACCTATGATCAATAATCAAAGTTCAATCAAATCAGCTATTGACAACTCCTTTCCTCCTCTTTAAAAATTATATTCTGAATTGCATAACTACCGACGCACTTTATACTACCACTTACTTCTGTAAATTAATTAAATTTATCAGGCATATTTAAATAATAATTAAGAAATGTAATCGGTCAATTTACACCTCCATGTAGGTGTGATTCACACTAAATCGCTAAGGCTTCTATTGATATAAACTCTCATGAAAACCAAACATATCTCGTACATGTGATTAAATTCCTTGCGTAAAAAAAAAAAAAGATTGGAGGTGTTTTCACTTACGGTCACAAGCTTCGCCCGTCCGAGGTGAACTTGTTTTCCAGAGATCATATTTGTTGGATGGAGCTGCTTTTGCGCTGCTTGTTGTTAGACACAGCTTCGTAAAAAACCCTTTTTTCCCCACTCGCTCCACACTGCAAAGGAAAGGCGGACCCATGTGGAAAAGCGGAAAGACAACAATTAACGGCAGCACCGTATCGCAGGCCCTTACGTAAATGAAGTGAAGCCACACGAGCGGCAGAAAATTGCCGCAATGCGCTTTGATGACAAGCAAAGGACCTCTTCGTTCACGTTTCTAAACCGGCATAGATTGGCTGAGACACGAAATGAACACGGCACGTGTAGCCATCGCGAGGTTGTTTTCGGAAAATAACAAATAAGACCTTCGAGTAACAAATAAGGTGTTTCAGGCAGAAGGAAGAAGCCAGAGATGCCAAAATAAGGAAACCTTGAGCGCTGAAATACTTACAACAATCTTTCGCAGACGTTCATATGCTCCATATGAATGAAGGCTACTTCGATGCGAGCTTGAGTCTTCCACAGTCAATGGCGCTCGCGAATGGAACGGTTCCTTTTCTTCTTTTAGTTACGTGCGCGTGAACCGCGAGCCCCAGGATGCTCGCGCGAAGTGAAGAAAAAGTTCGCAACTTGTCAGCAAAAAGCCTTATTATGATTACCACTTCCGCGAAGATGATATCAAAACTTACAGTAAAATTAATAATACGGCGACATTGCCCATGCTTTTACAAATTTTTCCATGAAAAGATGATAGTAAAAAACGATTTTCATGAAATGATATTTTCACCCGCGAAATGTAGTGGCGCTGCACTCGCACGTGAAATTGACTCTAACGTGAAATAATAGGGATGTGCGAATATTCGAAAATTTCTAATGACGAATCGAATAGCGTTCTATTCGATTCGGTACTCGAATCGAAGAGGGTATATTAGAAAAACCCAATACTTTTCGAATATTTTTTTTAGAATGATAAGAATCGATGAAAAAAACCTCAAAAGAACGAAAAGTTGGAACAGAGAGGCGTAACAGTTCTTGTTTTAATCGTAAGAATTACCAAAATGCATGCAGCCCAAGGTTTTACGGGACTACCGGTGCTAGAGTGATCACAGAACGAAGGTGTTTTTTCTTCTTATAAACTTCAGTGTCGCCCAAGCGGCAAAGTGATCGATCCGCTATCTTCATTCAGCATGACATTAATGATAATGATGACTCATGAATATTGTTTGATATTTATATCTGAGTTTTATTTAAAATCTGTTGACAAAGTGTCACGCTGAATACTGTAGTCACTTCTGTATTTCAACCTGCAGTTACAAAATATTTCTAAGGCTCTAGTTGATGCTGTATACAAGCTTGCGACTGCAGTTTACATAATTTTGGTATTTTTTGTCGGTTAAACGTAATCGTAATGTTCATTTGATAAAGCTTGTGAATACCTGTTTCGAATGAAATGCCTTGGAACTCTTGGGCTGTTTAGAAAATGGTTACATTACCATTCTAGGGCTGCTTTTAAAACTGTTGCCTTACTAATCGAAAACTATTCGAATAGTATTCTATTCATATTGGTATTCATTACGGTGTCATCTCTTTCTAAAAACACAGGGCGTGCAAACATGGACACAAGAAAGAAGTCAGGACACCACAAACGGCGTTTGTGGTGTCCTGACTTCTTTCTTGTGTCCGTGTTCGCACGCCCTGTCTTTTTAGCATGAATACTTACCAACTAGCTCAGCTCTGTGTTATTCTAAGTGTCATCTCTTTTCGATTCATATTCGATTCGGTTGTAAAATTCACTATTCGCGCACACCTATGATAGCCACCCTACCTATGAAATAGGGTTCCCATGGGCCCCCACATGGTCTTTTTCGCACCGTTTGCAGAGTATGGACAACCGCGTCACCTGCGACAACGTCTGCCATTATGTCTCCCACTGCCTTCGAATAGTACAGCTGGTGCTCTGTAGCAACGTTTTTAGAACCAATTCAGTATCGCAGATCCGCTCGCTAGCCGGCAAACGCGGCCAACGCGTGAACTTATGGCGCAGCTTCATAGTTCCATTTTGCTTCACCTTCCGTGGCCTCCGCGATTATCAGCAACGCGCCGTTGCCGGAGATAATCGCGGAGGCCAGGCACGTGCCGTCGCGAGCAGAGACGCGCGAGGAATCTATGCAAGGAGTAGGCGCTCGCGATGAATGCTGCGTTTCTCCGTGCTCACTTGCTTCCTTGCGTGATTGTTCGCGAATGGTGATCGCTTGGGAAGGAGTTTTTTTTTTTTTTTTTCAATTTTTCTATGTGTGACAGGGACACAGCTGAAGAATGCCATCTTTTTGAGCTGGTGTTTAGGTTTCGCCGGTGAATTTGGTTGAATTCCATTGCTCCGCAGTAATTACCAGCGGCCTATATTTCTAAAATATCAAAGCAGCAATGGCCTCTTCGCAGGAAGGACAGCAATTCTCCCATTTGACACGACCGCCTGCCTCCGCTAATTAAGAAGTTAATTAATTAACTTTATTTAATTACTGCCGTAACTGCTGTGTCTAGTCATCTTAAGATGTCTCCCACCACAGAAAAAAGTTATTATGAAGACAGCGAGCGAATATTCCATTTCCGTTATTTTTGATGATTTTCGGACACGTTTCTTGAAACACTCTGTATACATATACCTGCGCGCCCCCTTGTATAGAAATAGTATATAGCAAAGAAATAAGCAGTAATAATGACAACACTAGCCTCTGGGGGAGACTTCTAAGACAAACCAGACTGTGAGCAAAATGCTTCTCTGCCGTGTAAAAGAGAATATACCCATGCTACGAAATAATGTGGTAAACCCACGTTCTTAAGCGAATTTATTAGTTTGATATGTTCCCCGCTGCCATAAGCTTTTGTAATATCCAGAGTTCAACACGGGCTTAACAAATGGAGCAGCCACGCCTGAATTCAATTTGGCACGGGTTCAGGCTCGTTCTCTTTTGTCCACCGCGGTGGTGCAGCGATTACGGTGCTCGGCTGCTAGCCCAAAGTCGCGGATTCGATCCTGGCCGCGGCAGTCGCATTTCGATGGAGGCGAAGCGGTAGAGGCCTGTGTACTGTGCCATGTCAATGCACGTTGAAGAACACCAGATGGTCGAAATTTCCGGAGCCCTCCACTACGGCGTCCCTCATAATCATATAGTGGTTTTGGGACGTTAAGCTCTTTTAAAGCAGCAGAGCTGTTATGCTCGAGGTTCGCCATGTGTCGTGGATAGAAAATTATCATCATCATGAACCGGCACGCGTTCTCTTCATCCTCTTCTTCATCTTCGTCCTCTTCTGCTTCACTCCCAGAACACGTGCGCCTATTTATCCGGCGTGGGATGTAATAACTCTGATGGACGAGAAAACGAGTACAAAGAGAGAGAAAGAGAAAATCTTGGCGAAAAAGAAATTTTGAGTTTTCTCGCAGATCGGAAAGATGTGTTGTTTGTTCTGCGGCGGGCGTACCGCGCGCACCATTTGATCCATGCATGTATGGACATGCATGAACCGCCGCGAATTGAAATTTGAACTCGTGCCTGCGCACGCCATCTCTTATTGCGATAAAGAAGTAACGTGCAAAAGGATAAATTGTGTGGTGCCGACATTGCGTTAGCAATCATGAAGGCGTTCAAGTTTGTTAACTAGTAAGTTTTACGTAATTTACTGGCAGCAATAACCGTCTAACTTCCTCGCGAGCTCTTTAGCGCTGATCTTGTATTCATTCGCTCGGCTGTTGCTTCTGCAATGCCAGTTAAGCTCGTCGATTTAGCACGTGCGATCACGCTCGTAGGTCATTTTCTCTTATTTTGCTTTATTTCGGGCTTGTGTCACGATTCACAGAGACTGTGAACGCAATTGTAAAGAAGCTGTACTTCGCTGCATGTTCAACTTGTGGGCCCGAATGCAAGTATGTTTCTCTGGAGCGGCTGTTACACCGACTGACGGTTAGGCGTAGTTTCGTAAAATTTTCTGCTCAGAAATGCGCGCCTCAGCTTGCATGCGGGACGGGACGCTCTCGCAACTTCCTCCCTTCTATGCTGGTGGGACGGACGCGATCACACTTATTTGGAGATTCTGATTTGCAGACTTTGGATTTGCAGATTCTGTGTAAATCACAGGCTGTCATTGGTGATCGAGATCGACATGAGCTTCTATTGCGTGTCTTCTTCCAGACGATTTTATTTTCTTGGATAAACGGTGAAGAAGACGACATTTATCCTTTTTCTGCTACCTGTGTATCTTCTCTCTCTCTTTCTTTGATTCCTTCTATCTCTTTGTCTCCCCTTTCTTTCTCTCTTCCTATGCATTGCTTTACTCTCTCCCATCCTCCTTTCCCTCCTCCTCGCTCTCACTTCCCTTTCCCACCCCCTTGCTATACTATACTATGCTATACTATACTATAGACCGTTTTCACGGAGAGGAGGAGCGTAGCCTCGAACCGGTGTATTTTCACCGCTTTCTCTCTGTCCACCTCGGCCGACCGCTGCCTCTGGTGTGTGCGGATTCTCGAGTTTTGCACTGCGTGGGGCGTGAGAGGTCAGCGTGTTTCCATTTTTCGACGCGCTGAAACAATTGTGCTGCCGCAAATCGAACTGTCGGACGAGAACAGGTCGACAAGCTACCACTGCGCTGTGTTTGGCTGCGGCAACAGCTACGGAAGCCTGAAAGACTGGCAGCCAAGGCATGCGAAGTGCACTATGTTTTTAAATGACTTCGCTTCTCCAGGTCGCACGCCTTCTCCGACAAATAGTATATTATTATATGGGGTGTCTGCACTTATGGCCATTTCTCCAAGTCACCACACCAGCTTGTGATTGTGCTGGGGTGCTGGTACACTTTATCATCTGCGTCAAAGAGAACCAGTGTCAAGGCTGACGATTAATACACAAAATGTTTGGGCAAGAGTTGTTATCATGAACCTCTCTGATTTCTATGCTACAGCACATGATTTACAATGGCTGCGGCTAGAAAATGTTTCATCTTAGTGCGTGCAATTTCGAGATTATTGAATGGGCACTTTTCAATCTACATGACAGAAAGGCCTGCATGACATGTGTTCTTTGGCGTAGGTACGCGTTTCTAACGTTTCGTCGAGAGCACGTTCTTTCTCGACTTGTCAATTTTGTGACGATAACTGGGGTAGCGTTATGACAACCGCACTTTTTTTTCGCGCGGCAGTCTGGGTGTCGTGTATAATCGGCCCACGTTCGTTAAAGGCAGGTCATTACCTGGACACGTGCGCTTGTCGTAATGCTTCTGAAATACTCGCCGGAAAACAAATTGACAGTAATGTTACCAAAAACGAGCGCCCTTTCGGCGTATCGCTAGTGGCGGCGGCTCACGCCGAAGCGAACTCACGCCATGCCACGCTTCCAGATGTGCAACAGGCTTAATTTTATTTTATCATCGGCGTTGTTTCTACGCCGAACTTTGAGCTCACCCGTCGTACTTCTGTTCCTTATCCTGTGCAACGATCAGAGGCCACAAGCTACGACGGCGACACGAATAAACACAGGCATCGGTGTTTGTGCTCCTGTCGTTCCGTGAACATTGTATTGCAACGTGCCAAGCGGAACCAAAATGGTCTGTTAGGGATTAGAGTTACGTTGAACTTGAATAATCACGGCACGGAAACCCGGGAGCCATCTTAAACACTAATCCGCGCACCTAGCGCGCAGCCAGACAATGGCCTACGTGTTCGCTCGTCTCCATTTACGTTTCTCCGATTATACTTCGACAGTTGTCCTAAGTGTTAACGCTCTTTTATAGTGATTATTCCAAGAACCTCACCCGGCCAGCTATACCAAAACATACAAAGCAATTACCAATTTACACATGCTGCTTAAGAACTGCATTGGCATTATTCTCATCGTCGGCGCTGCTGCGGGAACGTCTCGTGGGCCGCCGCTGCTTGCTGTTTCAGCCATTTTGAAGCTGCAAGCTTAGCGATTATTTATCAGCGCCTTTACACTCGAAAAGCGTTGCCCTGTTTTGCCCGTGTACCGCGAAGAACAGCAATACCTTGTGAACCGAGCGCATACGCTGCATACACCGCCGCGGAACCCCACACACCGGAAGGGCGGCGAAACGTCGCAGACGATAGACGGCGCTGCGGCGGTGGAGTGCTTTAAAAATGGCAGCCTCCTTGTTAAATTTGTGTATACTATACCAGGTTATGCTATGCTTTGCTAGCGTGCCTGGATAGCCGAGTGGTAACGACGCTGGCGTCGGATCGTGAGTACGCGGGTTTGAATTTCGCCTCGCCAAGAAATCTTTTTCGCCAAGAATTTCTTTCTTTCTTTCTTTCTTTCTTTCTTTCTTTCTTTCTTTCTTTCTTTCTTTCTTTCTTTCTTTCTTTCTTTCTTTCTTTCTTTCTTTCTTTCTTTCTTTCTTTCTTTCGTTTGTTCTGTCTCTCTGTACTCGTTCTCTCGTCAATCAGAGTTATTAATCAGGGGCTCTCGCCTTCGGATCGAGGCCACGCGGGTACGAATCCCGCCTTGTGACGAATTTTTTTGGCAAGAATGTGTCTCTTTCTTTCTTTCTTTCTTTCTTTCTTTCTTTCTTTCTTTCTTTCTTTCTTTCTTTCTTTCTTTCTTTCTTTCTTTCTTTCTTTCTTTCTTTCTTTCTTTCTTTCTTTCTTTCTTTCTTTCTGTACTCGTTCTCTCACCCATCAGCGTTATTACAAGCCACCCTGGATCGATGAGTAGTGGGATTTGCCCAAATTCTGTGGCACATACCCATTCATGATGATGGTATTTTTTTGCGGAGCAGGGACGTTTTTTAAAGGGGTGTTGACACAAAAATTTTGGCCTCGCGTTTTTTTGCTGTAATGTGCTGCTGGGGACCTGTTAGTCATAACACGGCACATCGTTTGCCGCAGCGCACGACAGATAAATAATTACAGGCTCCTCATTACCGACCAGTGTCAGTGTCGGTTTCAAAAACGACAATCCTCCGGGTGCAACTATCACCAAATAGCGGGTGCAGCTCTCGATCACGTCAGCACACAGAACTGTGACGCACTTCCCCGCGGTTCGCGAACAGCCGCCGACAAGTAGACTGCTGGAGCGAACGCGGCAAAAAAAAAAAACGAAAATAAAAAAAAACATGGCGGCTATAACGTCATCATAACTTGTTGCAGCATGGTCCCGTGAGGGAAGGGTCCCCTTTGAGGGTGTCAGTATCGCGAGGATGTCGATCGCTCCCGCAAACTTCAAAATTCATTTAAAATAACTTCCAAGCTATATTGGCTGTTGGTATTTTGCAGATGATATACGTATATTCACCGGAATCGATCCCGCAGGCTATATCGACCGCGAAATATTGTGTTAGTACCCCTTTAACAGAGAAGTTGTTAAGGGGTACTGACACAAAATTTTGCGGCCGAGATAGCCTGCTGGATCGATTCCCGTTTATGCGCATGTACCATCTGCAAAATATCGACAGCGAATAAAGCTTGGAAGGTATTTTATATGAATTTTGAAGTTCGCGAGCGCGACCCAGCATTATAGGCCGCACCTGGTGCATTGACACCCTCGGAGGTGACCCGAGGTGACCCCCCTACTTCCCCTACGTAACCGTTGCAGCCGGTACAAGTTATGATGACGTCGTAGCCGCCATTTCTGTTGTGACGCGCTTCCCGACGAATCGCTCCTCGCCAGCGGGTTTAACCTGAAGTGATTCGCCACGTCGAAAATTCCTTCCAACCCCGCCGCAAGAAAATCGTCGCCATCAGACGACGATGAGCCCGACGACGATAGACCGCGCGGAAATGCGTCACTGTTCTGTGTGCTCACGTGACCGAGCGTTTCACTCGCTAGGTGGTGATAGTTGCACCCGGCGGCTTGTCGTTTTTGGAGCTCTGTCAAACCGAAACTGAGGCTGTGTCGGTAATGAGGAGCTTGTAATTAATTATCTGTCGCGCGCTGCAGCAAACGATGTGCCGTGTTATGACTAACAGGCGCCCAGCAACACATTGCAGCAAAAAAACGCGGGGCGAAAATTTTTGTGTCAGGACTCCTTTAAAACTCGCCCGATAAATTCTGGTGCTACATATGTGCTAAATGGATGACAGTATAGCCGCTTTTCCTGCTGTAGAGGGCAAGATAAAGGTAACTAATTTCAAATCACACTTGCACTCAGTTTTAACGGAATTGTTTAGGCTTTTCGTTCCGCCAGTTCGCGTGACCAGCGCCGCAGAAAGCGGGTATGTGCCAAGCAGCTCCTAGCATAGCATAGCCATGCATAGTATAGTATAGCAAGAGGGTAGGAAAGGGATGCAAGGGTGAGGATGGGAGAGGGTAAAGCGGGTTTGCGCTACAGAAAGCGGGTATGTGCCAAGCAGCCCCTAGCATAGCACAGCCATGGATAGTGTAGTATAGCAAAGAAGTGGAAAAGGGAAATTAGGATGATGAGGAGTGATGTGACGGTGAGGAGGAAGGAAAGGAGGAGGGTACATAGCATAGCCATGCATACTATGGTATAGTAAAGGGGTGGAAAGAGGAAGTGAGGGTGAGGAGGAAGGAAAGGAGGAGGGGGAGGGTACAGGCATAGCCTTGTATAGTATAGTTTAGCAAGGGGATGGTGAGGACTGATGCAAGGTTGAGGAGGAAGGAAAGGAGGAGGAGGAAAGGGCGAAGCATAGCATAGTGATGTATAGCATATTATAGCAAGGCGGTGGGAAAGGGAAGTGAAGGTGACGAGGAGTGATGTGAGGATGAGAAGGAGGGAAAGGAAAAATAAACAGAGACAAAAAAAGATGAGAAAAACAAAATGAAAGAGAGGAAGAAAGAAAGAGAGAAATAAAGAGGTTTGGCACCACTATTGCGAAGCTGCCTCAGTTTTTTAGCACTGATAACAACGTAATGATAACACGCCATAGTCACACCGCCCAAGCTAGATCACTGCCATCTTTGAACATTGGAGTACCCGCCATTTCAGCGCAGCTCTTAAACCTTGATGAAAAGAAAAGTAGTCGCCTGGATAAAATAACAAACATCTTCCTAAAACGCTATGCTGAACGAATTATTAGGCATCTTGATCTCAAACTCACAAAGTGAATTTGTGATTTATTTCTCCCAGCGGACTGGAAAATCACCAATGTAATCGCGGTACACAGGTCTGGTGACATGTATCAGCTCCTTCCATCTACAAACCTATCATTTTAACGCGCACTAGTTGTAAAATTCTCGACCATGTTATCTTAAAATTCATAACAAAGTACGTGGAAGCAAACAGTGTAATCTCTCTTTCTCAGAATGGAATCAGAAGCGGGGTATCTACTGTCACAGAAATCGTCGAGGCAATACATGAATGGGGGAAAAGTGTCCTGTCTATCAATACTTGCAATTCTATTATTACAAAGGTACTAAAACAAAACTCGCGCAGTTTCTTTCTGTCATCGAAGAAGTTTGTTCTGCATCCTTGGAATAAATGAAGAACTGTTTAACGTATGTCTTCCTCTGTCGCGTAAGCGTGCGCGCACACAATAATTCACAACACTCCCTTTGTTTCAAAACATTTTATTTTGCCATGGCCTCTGCGAACGGTGCGCCTGCGAACATTAGCGCAGGCCACATTGAATGGATGGCGTCTCGTACAGCGATTATTTATTCGAACAGCCGCTTCGCACTCAACGTCATAAGTCAACGAAAAAAAAAAAAAGAAAACGTTAAAACTATTCACATGTGGCGTGAGCACAATTCATTCGTCGGACTTATCCAGCTTCATCCAGACTCCATTCGGGACAAAAGAAGCGATGAACGCAGAGCCGAGCTGAAGCCCATTCTGAAATAGCATAAGAGATAACTTTCTAAATGCGAAGCATTTCTTAGCGAACTTCTGCAACTTTGAGCGTATCTATCTATCTATCTATCTATCTATCTATCTATCTATCTATCTATCTATCTATCTATCTATCTATCTATCTATCTATCTATCTATCTATCTATCTATCTATCTATCTATCTATCTATCTATCTATCTATCTATCTATCTATCTATCTATCCGCCTACGACTCTGTGCTCTTCTGGCCGTTTCGTTAATAGGATTTACACCAAAATTGGTATGGCGAAAGATGACTTTATGACGAACATAAGTGACAGGTCATAACATGAAAACCATGATATCCATGTCATGAACGACATGATTTACATGCCACTGTTTTGGTGCTCTTGCGGCCGTTTCGTTAGTTTGCTATATACCAAATTTGGTATGGCGTGACAATTAAGAGTGTATGACGAACATAAGTGACAGGTCCTAACGTGCAAATCATGACACGCATGTTATGCACAGCATGACTTACGTGCCACGCTCATGGTGCGCTGGCGGCCGTTTCGCTAGCCTGATATACACCAAAATAGGTATCTCGCGACGTAGCTGTGTGACGAACATAAATAACAGGAATTAACATAAAAATCATGACACGCATGTCATGTACATCATGACTTACGTGCCACGCTCATGGTGCGCTGGCGGCCGTTTCGCTAGCTGATATACACCAAAATTTGTATCGCGCGACGTGACTATGTGACGAACACAAATAACAGGTGGTAACATGAAAATCATGACACGCATGCCATGCACAGCATGACTTACGTGCCACGCTCGTGGTGCGCTGGCGGCCGTTTCGCTAGCTTGATATACACCAACATTGGTATCGCGCGACGTGACTGTGTGACGAACACAAGTAACAGGTGTAACTTGAAAATCATGACACGCATGTCATGTACAGCATGATTTACATTCCACGCTCATGGTGCGCTCGTGGCCGTTTCGCTAGCTTGATAAACACCAAAATTGGTATCGCGCGACGTGACTATGTGACGAACCTAAACAACAGGAGCTAACATGAAAATCATGACACGCATGTCATGTACAGCATGTCTCACGTGCCATGCTCATGGTGCGCCGGCGGCCGTTTCGCTACCTTGATATGCACCAAAATTGGTATCTCGTGACGTGACTGTGTCACGAACCTAAATAACAGGAGTTAACATGAAAATCATGACACGCATGTCATGTACAGCATGACTCACGTGCCACGCTCATGGTGCGCTGGCGGCTGTTTCGCTAGCTTGATATACACCAAAATTGGTATCTCGCGCCGTGACTGTGTGACGAACACAAATAACAGGAGTTAACATGACAATCATGACACGCATGTCATGTACAGCATGACTCACGTGCCACGCTCATGGTGCGCCGGCGGCCGTTTCGCTACCTTGATATGCACCAAAATGGGTATCTCGCGACGTGACTGTGTCACGAACCTAAATAACAGGAGTTAACATGAAAATCATGACACGCATGTCATGTACAGCATGACTTACGTGCCACGCTCATGGTGCGCTGGCGGCCGTTTCGCTAGCTTGATATACACCAAAATTGGTATCTCGCGCCGTGACTTTGTGACGAGCACAAATAACAGGAGTCAACATGGCAATCATGACACGCATGTCAGATACAGCATGATTAACATGCCACGCTCATGGTGCTCTTGCGGCCGTTTCGCTATCTTGATATATACCAAAATTGGTATCGCGCGACGTGACTGTGTGACGAACACAAATAACAGGTGGTAAGATGAAAATTATGACACGCATGTCATGCACAGTATGAATTACATGCCATGCTCATGGTGCGCTGGCGGCCGTTTTGCTAGCTTGATATATACCAAAATTGGTATTGCACGACGTAACTGTTTCGAACACAAATAACAGGAATTAACACGAAAATCATAACAAGTATGTCGTGTACAGCATGACTTACGTGCCACGCTCATGGTGCGCTGGCGGCCGTTTCGCTAGCTTGATATAGACCAAAATTGGTATTGCGTGACGTCTGTGTGGCGAACATAAATAACAGGTGGTAACACGAAAATCATGACATGCATGTCATGTAGGTATGATTTAGACACCACGCTCATGGTGCACTCACGGCCATTTTGTTAACTGGATATATACCTAAATTGGTATGGCATGACAGGAGTGCCGAACATAAATATCAGGTCACGCATCCTATATATGTGGCACAATATATGTTTCATTAGCATGGCATGTACCAGATTACACGCATGCATGTATGACAATCTCGCGATATATGGCGAACTAGATGTCACGACATGAATGACTTCATTAGCCTCAATGACAAACAAGACGATGTATGCAGCTCTTTGCTGGCTGCTTCGTATTACATCGATTCCCACACTGCGTGGGATCTGCCGATTTTTTTACCCACGCTTCGCATTGTAGGCATATGTAAGGTATCAAAATTATGATGATTATTGTGTTGGTATAGACTGAAGTCCGACTGAACGCGAAAGGCAAAAAGAGCCCTCGTATTTCTAATGAAAAAGCTATTTCGTATGAACCCTTGTTAGGACGTTAGGACTCATGACTGACGTAGCCAAAACCGCGTGTTCATATCTAAACACAGCGGTTTTTATATGCAAATACGATATCGGAAGAACGCATGCTGTTACTGAATATGAAAGGCATGCATGAGACATGTTCTCTATGATGTGGTGTGAGAATCGCCGAGACCGCCTCCTGACGGCATGCCTAAAGGAGGACGCCTAAAGGAGCATGCGCCATGCAGCGGCTGCAAGTTTGGCGAATGAACGGCCACGTGATCTCACGGATGCTGCAAATATAACAGGGTGCTGGATGATTTTTTTAAACCACTCATGGAGACTGTTGCGGATCACTGTCGGACGACGCGTGCATGCACCATGCACGAGCCGCGCCGCGGCCGTTTAATTTGTTGAAGTCGTGTAGTTGGTGTGTAGCAGCTTCCTCGTGTTTCAACGCATTTGAGACGTTGAAACACATTAAACTGTGTTTTATGATTACCTCCTCCTTTTAACGTTATTACACTACACTTCATTCCGTTAGTCGCCTGTGCTGGCTCGTGAGGGGCTGCTCACGGATCCGCACACTAAACAACTCACTTCCATGGTTACCTGAACACGAAATACGTTACGTCGATTGATTCCTCTGAAATTTTCGTTGCATGGATACGAATTCCGAACCGAAAGACGGAGCTAAGACATCCATAGCGAGAAGGTAATACTCGTACTTTCGTGAGATGTAGCAACAGTAGTGCAAGGGACGCTCACCTCGTGCTGGTCCTCGTCTACGGAAAGCTTGAACCTGGCAAGGACTTTAGAAAGAATAAGCTTCATCTCCAGGAGAGCGAAATTTCGGCCCAGACATGCCCTGGGGCCTTTTCCGAACGGCTGGAAACTGATTGGGTGGATGTTGGGCTTGTTCTCCGGATTGAACCTGCGCGCGTAGATGCAAACAGGCAGCTCTCGATAACATTCCCTTCACAAACAGCATCGAGCTAATATACGTCGGACATGCAATGTAGGACTCCTCAAAGGGGCAAAGTAAGCACTGAATGAGTTTAGACTCACACAGTGTTGTCTCCATTTTTCCTAATATCGCAGCATCGGGTCCACTGCTTAAAGATTATGTGAACGTCAACACTCGTTTTAGTTATTGACGGGTGGGGTACGGTGTGCAAAACTACATGATAAATGCTCCACCGCTAGCACAGTAATGTGGGGCATACCTCAAGTCTTACGACCCCGCCTCTCTCCATACATATTAATGACATAGTACTAGTCTTTCACGATTTGATGTTCTACGCCGACACCGCTAACATCTCTTTTTTGCTGGTTTATATTTGACGTCAATTGAACAGTTTTCTAAGGCTACAGTAGTTAGCATTGTGGTTGTCAATTATCGTATAATCGCGAGAGATGCCCTATCTTCGAAAGATAACCCACCCCTGTTTTAGACCTATTTGCTATCTTTTTTTTCAAAAACACCGATATGTAACCCACCCCTGACAATAGCATCGTCCTTTTCGATGATAACCTCCTTTAAGCGATGCGGTATATCAACCGCCCTCGATGGATCAGAAGACGGATAGCTTCATGAGCAGCTTGCTCCGGCCGTCCCCTTTCCCCTTCCCCAAAGCTGAGTAGCAGGTCAGAACATTCATTCAGGACGATCGCTCAGTTTTTTTTACCGTAATAAAACTCTCTCTGTCTATCTCTCTCTCCTGCCAACCACGTGGAACACCGTGCTTGAGAAGGTTGTCGACCTTTTGTTTGACAGTGTGAGTGGCTGTTCGTTGGAAGCTTTTAAAGACGAATAAACGCGTGTGCATTCTTTGGCCGCTATAGATTTTCAACTTTTAAATGCGAATGCATTTCTTGGGCTATGTGAGGCATCCGGCGTTGTCCGCGCGCCTCTCCGCTCTCACTCCCTCTCTCGTGGCAACAGCTGCGGGCGCGCGCTTATCCTTGCCCCTAGCAACCGAAGCAGGTGGTGCGGGCGGAGTAGCGGAGAGTGAGTGGAGAGGAGGAGCGCGCTCTGGCGTGTGAGGGCGCTCGCATCGCAGGAGCTCGGCGGAGCTTCCGCGTATCCCGCGTGCTTTGCCGCTCATTCGCGTGCTTTGCAGTGCTTCGCCGCTCCTTCTCTCACCGTTCGCTCTCTTTCCTCCCTGCGCCACCGCCTCAATGCAGTGCGTTTGAAACGCGTTTGTAGCGTTTGTGCTGCCTTGGCACAGCCTGAAAACACGCGTTCTAAACGCGTTTGTGCTGCATTGAAGGCGGTGGCAATATCCCTGAGGTGATTACGAACGCACGTAGGAAGCGTTCGTTGAAAGAGGCGCCCAAAAGGGAGACACTTGAGCTCGTCGATGTGTCCAGCTTTACGCCATTAAAATTACTACGCCGTGTACTCTCGGCGCAAGAAATGCATTCGCATTTCCTCACGATTCCCTTCGGGGAGGTGGGGGCATTTTTATTACTGCACACCGGACAGTTAAAGCATCTAATAGTTTCATTCGATTTTCTATTGATTATAGGTGGGCTATCGCTCGGGATTTTACGGCAACGAATGCAAATGGAATGTTAAAAACAATTCATAATTTTCCTTCATAGAATAATTCAATTCACTACAATTCCAGGTTACAGTATGATGTGGAAAATTCTTAATACTAATTAATTCATGGCATATTTTGGGAGTATATATTAGCAGTCGCTACACCTGCAGTGGTTAGGTTAACTGCATAAAAATGAAGATAGCCCGTCCGTCCTGCGTAGTGGGCGTATAAGGGCGCTATTATTAAAGGCTGCATTTAGTGAATACATCTTCACCCTGATGTTTTTACGTTAGTATTGCTACTGTTTCATCTTAAACATTGTACCTACGCTCTCTGTAATGGTTTTTCTGTTATGACTGCAAAAAAAAGAAAGAAAGAAAGAAAGAAAGAAAGAAAGAAAGAAAGAAAGAAAGAAAGAAAGAAAGAAAGAAAGAAAGAAAGAAAGAAAGAAATGAAATGAAATAAAAGTTAAGTGCATAATGCTGGAATCGTCAGCTATGGGATTATATAGATGATTGATTTCGCGGACTGCCCGCCTTCGTCGCAGATGTCGTCCAGTACGCGTTCCTCACCTTTCTGAACACAAGCTCTTTTTGAGAAACTATTTCATGCTTTAACTCATTCCACTCTGCTTGCATTTCACCGATAATCGACGATAGTCGAGGGGCCACCTCGACTATCGTTGAACAAGCTCCTTCGGTCAAAGTGGCCGGATTGCAATGCGGGGCGAAATGCAAAAAGAGGCGTAAATGTGCTTAAATTTAGGTGCACGTTAGAGAGCCCCAATCCGGAGACCCCAGCTATTTAAAATAAATGTTTCGCTCACCTTTCGGGGTCGAATATGTCCGGCTCCGGCCACAGTTCCGGGTCCTGGTGAATGCAGGACACTGCTGCCATGACGCTGAGGCCTCTCGGGATCTTCATGCCGTTAAATTCGTAGTCCTTTGCAGGCCGTCGACTCACAAAACTGCATGGTTGTGTGAAGCCGTATCACGCGCTTTCGTCTTAGCCATCTTCGTCGTACCCACTTACAGCTCAGCTCGCAAGTCAAAACAAAGACAACTACAATGAGCAGTGTTTACGGAAACTTACTTCAAATACCGTGCGCGAGCGCTATTATGAACACTAGCACTTTGAATGACAAATATTCATCGTGAACGCCAGCGTTCAACTGCCGGACGAACACGTCTCTCCGTGATCTCCAAGCCACCCTGTCCTGCGCGAGCCTGGTTCCATTTTATGCCTGGAAGTTTCCTTATTTCATCACCCGACCTAACCACCTACCATTCTCGACTAAGGTTCCCAACCCTTGCTACCCATTCCGTCGCCGCAATAACTGACACTTGGCTGTCTGTCCTTCGTGTAACCTGACCAGCACAGGTCCATTTTTTTTCTCTTAATGCCACCTAGGATATCGACTGTTCCGGTTTGCTGCATAATCAACGTTCTTTGATCGATAATCTTTGACGATGAATCACTACCAAATAGCCGAACTTTCTGTCAATCCAGCAGAAGGAGCTCCGTTGACTGCAACATATTGTTAGCAAGAGCAACGATAAATTTTGTTTTGGTAAAATTGTTCCGTCTGATCAGGGGGCAAACCGGGCAATATTACCGAAACTCATTTCCGTTACTGCCACCAACTTGGTCATGAAGGTCATCGAACATTGAGCAGAAGGCCCTACCTGACTCCTCTCCTGACTTCTGCATTTTGTGGAGACAAGACGTCCCTCGCCTGCTGCTCATTCTCAACTCGTTAGAAGCAGACATACAATTTACTGCAGAATACGAGTGTGACATCTGCCTTCCTTTCCTCGACGTTCGCGCACGATGAACCGGAACTGAACTCTTGTTTGCTGTGCAAGGGAAGGCGACCTATACCTGCCGCTGCCGGAATTTTAATTTTTGCTACCCGGCTTGCCACAAGTCATCCCTTGTTACATCCCTCGTGACGCGGGCAACATGAATCGGCTCAACACGTAACCGCTCAAGTGAGGACGAAATGAGGAAGCATAACTGAAGACAATTCGTCACGAGCTATCCAGTAACGGGTAGCCCAAGATGTTTGTTGACAAAATTGAAGCTCGTGTCCTCCATACCAAGCTATCTCAAGGCAGGTCGTTTGGAAGACGCATTGGCGTTCCATACGTTCCTACGTACGAGTGAAAAAGAAGCATTTTGTTCAGGTGTCACGACGAAAGCGAGCCCATACGGCAGAGCTCGCGAGGTCAAACTATCGAAAAAGGCGGGATAGTCGATCGCCGCTAAATACACACACGAACTTTCAACAGCCTAAAAATGGACAACTATGTCAATCTAGCGGAAACCATATCAAGACGCAGCAACGTAGATATGTGCTGCCATCTGTGAATAATAATCATCATCGTATATGATGCGACTCTTGCTTTAGATCGAAAGTCTGCACGCGCTCTCTTCATCCTCTGTTTCATTTTCTTCCTCTCCTGCTTCGCTGCCAAAACACGTGCGCCGATTTGTCTGGCATGGGATGCAATAACTCCAATGGGCGAGAGAACGAGTACAGAGAGAAAGAGAGAGAAAGAAAGAAAAAGAAAGAAGAAAGATAGAGTGAGAAAGAGAAAGAAAGAAGAAAGAAATATAAATAAACAGAGACGAAAAGAAAAAAGAGAAAGCATTGCCATGTATAGCATAGTACAGCAAGAAGGGGGGGGGGGGGTGAAGAGAGAGGTGAGAGGGTAATAGCCCAGCCAAGCCAGGACCAGCTAAGTGCCCACCAGCTCTGCTGTAACCCAGCCTTGCGCGACTTAGTGCAAGGTGCGCTAATTTTTAAGCCGCATCTTTCACGATACCATCTTCGAACAGTGCTCACGCCGTTCAACAAACTGCGAAATCAGCTTGTTAATGTGAAAGATCGACTAGACAGCAGGAATTGCCGCGGTGTTGTTTATAAGACACCATGCGCAGACTGCAACTCCAGTTACATTGGCGAAACCGGCAAGTTTACAACAAGATTTAAAAAAAAAACACCTAAGGGGTGCCTCCAACAATAAAAAAGCGTCAAACGCCCTTGCCGAGCAGCCGATAATCAGTCGCCGCGTCGATTGGGAAGACACTGTTACGATAGCTAAGGGGAAGAACCCAATGGCACAACTACTATTGGAATCTTTATTTATTCAAACGACTGACGACGCTATAAACAGGCACTCATGGAAATCTGCCTACTAACTACACCCGTTCCCTACGTCGTATATTGAAATAATAAGCGACTTGCTGTTTTCGTCCGCCTTACATTGATCAAGGAACCCGTGCGGGCACCGAAACGTCTCTGCGTGTTTATTCTTTCTTTTTTCACTTTGACTTAGTGAGTTTCCGCTAACTTCTTCGTCAGAATCTTAGTCCATGTGCCCGTGAATTCAATAATAATAATACCGGGGGTTTCACGTGCCCAAACCAGGATGTTATTATGAGGGACGCCGTAGTGAAGGGCTCCAGAAATTTTGGCCACCGGGGGTTTTTTAACGTTCACTTAAATCTAAGTGCACGGGCGTCTAGCATTTTCGCCTCCGTCGAAAGGCGGACCGCCACGGCCGGGATCGAACCCGCGACCTGCGGGTAAGCAGCCGATCACCATAATCACTGTACCACTGTGGCGGCCCCGTGAATTCAAGTGCGCCCTGTTTAGCTCTATGTTGGCTATTATAATTCGAAGGACCGAGATGAGTGCGCGAGGAGGTTTCAGGACTTCTGCTCGAATATCTGTGACACTAAACTTATGTATTTTGTAAAAGACTGATGCGTAGTGAAAGGGGCAAAATGGTGGATAGATTACCGGTTCAGATAGCCAGGTCGATTCTGCCTACAGAAAACACCTAAACCAACCGACATAGCAACCTGAGTGAGTTCGGTTAGATAAAGCATAATGTAATTTTAATAATTTTACGTGCGAAAATGATAATGACTAGATGACGCCAATGCGGGTTCTTCCCATTTGCTTTGGCCACCTTGGCATCTTTATTGAGCATCGAAAGAAAGGCACACGAGCTTTTTTTTGTATGCCGTCGGGAATCGAACCAGCAACCTCGCATCAACAGCGCGCAACGCCAGAACCACTGAGTGAACACGGCGGGTGAGTCCCACTGGATCTAGTATTTGATAGAGTAAGTCTAAAAGAACCTGGCTGGCCTCAGTTCGGTGAACCTCAGTCCTTGAAAGGGCAGACCAGCTAACAGCTGGAAAGGCTCGCAGAAAAAAAAAAGTGACATAGAAAACAGAAGCAGGTAGAGTAAGATTGATGGACTAACAACCGAATTTATTCTTGAAAACCGCAACCGCACAGACCAATGACCTATGCGTAGCAACACTGCAACTCAACTCAAGGCAACCCATTACTTCTACAAGCGCCAAGCTATGCCAAAAAAAAGCCAAGTTCTTTGTTTGTTAAAAACACAAACGTTACTCTGACGCATTTGTCACGACCCAGTTTGTAGACATGAAAAGATTCGATAATCTTTCTTCTTCTATGCGTCCTAGCATTTCAAGCTATTGACATGTCGTTCCGGAAAAAAAAGGAAGAAAATATTACCCGACTACTCCAGGGTAGAATCGCATGCTTTCGTTCAAGACCATGTCCAGATAAGCCATTTCCGAGACATTCTTCTGCGTGAACTTGCCCTAAAGAATAGACAAGTGCATGAATTAAGTATACACAAATTTTCCGCTGTTTAGTTTGACGCAAAGAGAACATTTGTTCAAAAGTGACGAACACTGCGTTGGTGCGAGTTGGAAGACAACAGGGCAATATCTACTTTCTGACGCGGCCGCAACAACAAAATCTACACTTTCGCATTGCTTGCCTTTGGGCGTTGAAAGGCGTTTATGTCACAAAAATTATTTTGATATCGCCCTCCCACACCTTTACAAGGACATGTGCTGAGCAATAGAGAACACTTGGCGGCTGTTAAGCCTTCACGTTAACATACTGCAGTGGGGAACATGAAATCTAGGAAAGCGCAGACAAACACTAAACGTACCACTGCATTTTCATTAGGGAAAGCAGTAACTTGTGTAAAAATCGCAAAGCATATCAACGTGCTCAACTGAAGAAATCAAGCGTTTCAAAATAGAAAAATAAATAGTAAAAAGTGCTACGCAACAGAGGCAGATAACCTTCACTAAAAGTAAAATGTTAGACGTACAAAAAAAAAGAAGAATATTAAAGAAAAGATTATGTTTCTCAGACACGAAGTTCTTTTCTCTTTTTTTTTTCTCATTTATTTCAAACAGAACGCGATGCTCAGCATAGGATCGAAGGTGCAGCAATATTTACAAGAAATTGCAAGTCTGTCACACGTTTGCTCTCGTGCTGCTATGCTCGAGGACGCGGGTTTGATTCCCGGTCGGGGCGGCCGCATTTCGATGTGGGCGAAATTCAACAGCAGCAATGTACTTAGATTAAGGCGCACGTTAAGGAAAGCCAGTTGGCCAGAATGATTCCGCGACGTGCGTCATAATCGTATCGTGGTGTTGGTCCATAGCACCCCAGGATTTAATTTTTAACAGTTGAATTTTTTGTATGCGTTGAATATCTGCCTGGCCTTCGTTATTTTTATAGGAATTACGACTTAAACCACTGCGAGACGCCCCGAATGTACGGTATTACCGCTACAATTATTTAGCCTCCCTTCAATGGCGGTGACAATAAGTGGATCACCCCAGTATAGTCTCGTCCCTGCACGCTTCATTCCGTTAGTTCACGAGCTAGATCAGCTCGAGCTTGATTGTTACATAACAGCAGAACAACACAACGCAAAGGTGAAACAAGGACAGAGAAAGCAAGGCAACACAAGCCCTTTCGCTGTGTTGCCACCTTTGTCCCTGTCTCAAGTTTGTGCTCTTTCTCTGCCTTTTAGACCTCCGCGATCGAAGTGGCGACGTGATGCCGTGTTGACGTCTTGTACACTTCTCTTGATATGCCGACAGTATACTGCCGCTTTTTCTGGCAAAAGACCGCACGGCTTACATTTGACAACCCCGTTCGGCTTCCTTGTCCGCGTGTGTACTGTTTACTCATTAATTTATCGAAGCCAATTTGTTTGCGCCCTTAATTCACCAAAAAGTGGCTTACAGCCGCGCAATCTCTGCAGTCCAATGCACGGCAAATGAGTGGCCTTTCGAAGGGTGCTCTCGTATAGCATGCGTAAGAGTCACGAGTAATCATGAAATTTTGTAGCATGCTTCATGGACAAATTAGTAGAAATACTGTCACACGCTGTCTTCAGTCGACGCTTAAATTTAAAGCCGCTACAGGCAACCTCGAATGAATACACGAGAGCTAACGCGGATAACAACGATGAAGAGCGCACATAACTATCCGACTATACAACTTTCCTCCTGCATTAAAGCGGTCAGTGAGGCCGTACGTTAGAAGATGTAGCAATGGTATGCATTCAGGCGAGAAACACGGCAATAAATTTTCATACTGCAGCAGCCGTATATGAAAGGAGCGACGTGCGATAGTTATACGGCACAAATGCTTTGTAAGTAGCTTCCCCGCTTCTCTCATTTCGAAATCTAGGGAAGAAACTAATTGCGCGTGATTAGTTCTGACATCAAGAACGCCATGCATCTTGCTCAACGTCCGAACTGTTATAAGGCAAGCAAGCTGTTCACTTCAGTGCTCAGCTTTTATTAGAACATTGCGTCATTAAAATTTCGTAAGACAGTATTTCAGCCAATCACGGTGCCAGAATATCATTAGCGATCGAAGCCGGCTGACCAATGAGGAAAACGCACTTGCGAAAGAGAAGTTTTGTGAATTTGGCCACAGACGTTTTCTTTTGTATCAATCTAATCTTGCGTAACATTTCGCGTATGAACTACGCTTTCAGCATGAGCTTTAATTAACACACTGTATTGGATTAACGGGAGAAAGACCGGGATGTTACAATTCCGATTTAGCTTTTGAAACTGGTTAAACATATCTCTGTTCTCTTCAATTTGTTCATATAGCTACGTTCGTATAGCTACGTAGCAATGTCATTTGTGTGTTGTTTAATACGCTCTTTGTATAATTGTTTTTTACTTAATGACAGCTAACAGACAATAATGCCAAGGAACGTATAGGGGATGGTATTTGTAGTAATCATAATATAAATGTGAAGAAAGTAAAGTGGACGAAGAGATAACTTGCCCCGGCAGGGACCGAACCTGCAACCTTCGAATAACGCGTCCGATGCTCTATGAGCTACGGCGGCGGTCATCTTCCCTTCCACTTTATGGGGTATATATATGTGCTTTTAAACCTGGGAGTGTTATTCAGCTCCGATCGGCGCTGACTAACACTCCCAGGTTTAAAGGCACAGATATCTAACAAAGAAAAACGAGACCTTAAAATTCCCGTTTTTTACTTAGCATTTTAGTGTCTTTCCTATAATTGGTGCCGCTGTAAATCGTTTTATAGATCTTTTACTGTGAGCTCTATTACTGTGTTACTTTTCGTGTGTAGCCCAGACCTTGCGAAAGACGCAAGCGTTGACGTAGGCAAGCAACCGGCTCACATCCAATTTCAGAATGACTGACGCAGCCCCGTTACGATTGTAGAAACAAAAGGCCTACCATTTGCGGTTGCACAAGTTGGCGCACTTCTCGCGAATTTCAATATGAAGGTTATGACCACGACGCAAAGATGGAGACTTTAAAATAAAGTAATGAAAAATAAAGTTGTTTTGCTCACATCTCTCTTCAGCACACGCAAGATCTCCGCACGAAGTTTGTCTTGGACCTCTGGATGTCGCGCAATCAGGTGCAGAGTCATGCCCATCGTGTTGGGGGTGGCTTCCATACTGCGCATCAGTGGACGAAGTCAGCGCTCAAACATTTTGCACTCAGAGTGTCGTTCTCATCTCTCTGTTCACAGTGAGGACATCATGCACCAAGAAGAAACGATCTCGACACCGAAAATGTGGTGCACTTCCTGCTACTTTGCCGCTGTCTAAAAAAGTAAAAAAAAGTAAAAAAAGCGACAAAAAACGGCTCTTCTCTCTTGCGAGAAGCATTGTGCAGTTTGCATTGCTGCTAGCCACGAGCTATTGATACACGTCTAGAAAAGGAAATAACAAAGTGTAGCTTCGCTGTTAGAAGGAAGCGCTGCACTTCGTTCGTTCCTCACTTTTGTTCAGGCATGGCAAAGATATACAGTCCGGGAAAGAACCAACGACGTCGCATTTTGGGGAGTAGGACAGCACGCCCGTCAAAAGTGGTTGTGCCCTTGTCTGAAAAACACTCAACATCCCTCCGCAGTGAACTCCAGCCCGCCGCCACCGCTTGAATCTCCCGCCGTACCAGGGGCGTAGGACAGAAATTTTTTTCGGGGGGGGGGGGGGGGCACCTCCTTGATCTGTAGTGGGGACGAGCAGGCAGATGTGGTCGAGTGTCATTTTCTGCTCTGTATGCTATGGCAAAAAAAAAATTCGGGGGGGGGGGGGGGCACGGGCCCGGTGTGCCCTAACGTGGCTACGCCCCTGCGCCGTACTGCACATTTGGAAAGCAGGCTGCTTAGTTTTTTCCCACCAGGTCCCCGGCGAGAGAACCTTCGAACGCATAACTTCGGGCTTCTCTGTCGCACTTATAGGGCCTATTCTCGACACCAGCTATACATTTTGGCATGCATCACGAGCACCTTTTGGAGCACTCCTATACTCGACGTTGACGTCCCCTCACTTGACATAGAGACTGGCACCAGTGAATATGCCATAGATTTAACAGTACGCCGCCAAACCACCACGATGAACTCCTTGCCCTTGGGTTCCTAATTACCCCAATGTCGAGATGGCGAGAAGCAAGTGTTGCCGAAGCCTGCCTTCACACCAACACCATATTTTCCTGGAATTGGCGGCTTTTGCACAGAAGACAACGCTTCTTGTAAAACGCAGACATCTTCAACGCCTGCTACACAGGTCAAATGCGTATGCACAATACTTTTCAGCAGCAAATGAAACCGTCAACTCAAAGGCCCATCCAGGTACATATAGCCATTGGGCGCCATGTGAAGACGCTTCGGACATTTAATCAAGCAATACAATAGAATAAGATACAGTGCAATACAATACGGATATGTATTTGTTAAGCAAGCTCCTAAATAAAGTTAATATAGCAAGAGTTACAGCATAACACAAATAACAACGAAAAGTGAAACATATATGTCAATCTTTGAGCTCAGGTTGCTCTAAATATTGCTTGAGCCTTTTCTCGAAGTTTTCCACTGAGGTACATTGGAGCAATGATGAGGGCAGTGAATTCCACTGCTGAATAGTTTTTGGAAAAAATGAATTTGCATATACATTGAGGCGTTGTTGGGGTACTTCATATGTATGTTCATTAATTCCTCTCAGAATTCTTACTCTGCGTGGCGTTAAGTATTGGTCTATATCTATGTCTCTTGGAGCTCTCGAACTTACTGGCAGCTGATGTTGAACCGCATCGGTTGGCCGCTGAACTTCTGTCTTGCGCGACTGAACAAAATCGCATCGTACCATTTCTTGTGTATGAGGGCATACAGGGAGGCCACATGCGAAACAGATGACATCCCTCTGGCTGAAATTGCGAACAATATACAGGGTGTCTTTTCTAAAATATACAGATTTTTTAATAAAAATTCTATGACAGCCAGGCTCCTGTCGTTTTCGCACATGAACTCTGTGTCGAGGTGGAAATACTTTCCCGCAGTTAAAATGACGTTGCCGCCACTAAATAACCAAGACCCGTTAATTAACTTCCTAATTGTTAACTTGACAGCAGTTGTGTATATTAGGAAGCTGTAGTACATGATAATTTATGGCATACCAATTTTTTTTATAAACCACAAAGGATGCACGTAGTTCGAGATATTCATAATGGAATTTCAAGGGCGAAATGAAAACTGATCACGCCGGCGCGCACAGAGCGCGGCTGAACACCGGAACGACCCGTGACAGGCAAGTGACGAAATTTGAATGAAGGTGCGCCGAAGCAGAATCTGGTCAGAAAAATCGGCAAGCATTCTGAAATACACAAGTAGCCAGTTTAACGTTTGCGTGCGATGGGTGGTGCTTATCTGTTTCTTTCTTAGGCTATAAAGAGGCGCGAAAAACTTTTTGTCGCCTGTCTGCAAGAAGAAGCGCCGCAATGGCTGCCCCTGAGTTTTATGCTTTCCAGACAAAGAAAAGATCGATATTACCGTTTTGTTGTGCACAGTTCGAAAGAAACGGATAAGCAACAAATACTACGAGCAAAAGTAAGGCGATGAGCGGGCGCATGAAATGGCCTGCAGCTTTTCACGAAAACATACGGCTGCGCGGCGCGCCTTCATTCAAATTTCGCCACTCCTTTTTGACGGGTATAGTTCCAGTATGACGTAGCAGAACGGTCGCGCTTCGTGCGCGCCTTGCGCGATCAGTTTCGACTTCGCCATTGAAATTCGATGACGAATATCTCGAACTACGTGTAACTATTTTGATTTCTAAAATATAGGTATGCCATAAATTGGCACGCACTACAACTTTGTAATATAAACACCTGCCCTCAAGTCAATACTTAAAATGTTAATTAATGAGCTTTTGTTAATTAGTCGCAACAGTGTCGTTTAAGTGCGGCAAAGTATTTCCGCCTCGACGTCGAGTTCGTGCGCGGAAAACGACAGGTGCCTAACTGTCACATGATTTTTACAAAAGAATCTCTATTATCTAACAAAAACCCTGTGTATTGTTCGGAATCAGAAGTTGTCTGCAATTATCCCTGAGGCAAGACAGCATTTGCTCTCGTCACATTTAGAGGACCCTCACTGCCAAACGCCTAGTTTTCGCCCTAAGCTTCATAACGCGGATGTCCCCCTGCAAAGCACGACTTGCAATTTGCTCTTCGTGCCACCTTTCCGGTCACGAAATCAATGTAGCCATACGTCCCCAATTTTGCAAAGCCAATGTGCTATACACGCGGCCTAGTGAAGGAGTTATGAGGATCGATGCGCAGCTAAAACACAAAGAAGGACGCACGAAACGAACGCACAGGTATACACAGGACGAGCGCGAACAACTGTCACAGTTGTAACTTCTTTGTGTTTGAGCAGCGCGCTCCTTTCGCAAACGCGGCCGCTACAGCGACCGAAGTGACCTTCGTGCACTGTGTAACTTCAAACGCAAACATTGCGGTGACAGCACAAGACGTACAAAACCGCCCCCATCACGAGATAAGCGCGCGCGCCCGGGCGACCACGCCCTGTAGGGCGAAAGTACAGGTGGTAGAGGCCGGAGGCGCGCGCGCATCGCAATCAGCGGGGCGACGACCTTTAAAGGGGCCCTCCAACACTATTCAACCCCCCCCCTCCCCATTTTTTACTTGCGGATTGCGTAGACTGATGGCTGGGGATAATTTTAACATCGGTCTAAGCACCAATATCAAGTGATTTAGTATTTGAATCACGCAGTAAGGTCGATACATCGCTGCTGACCGCATCACCGCGTAGTGGCGCTCACCAGAACTATTGCGGGCGGAAATGACGACGATGCGCGCCAACCTATGATTGGATAATGAAACGTTAGAAGTGATCGTGGCGTGGCATCAAAGTTGAGATTACTACTGGGTGTTGTTTTTATTGCGATGGGAATTATATCGACAGGTATCGACGGGTTTTTGCCGTCGTCGTCGCCGTAATGTCCCTCCCGCTGAAGTCCAACTGACAAGATCCCCCCGCGCATCGTATGTTCTACCGCGGGTAAAAGCGCGCGAGCGGGGACGACGACCGCGCGCAGCAGAGATCAAACGAGCCGGCCCATTTCCGTCGCTCGGAGGGTGCATGCGATAACCATCACCACCGCTGCGGGAGTGGCCGCTCGGGAGGCATGCCGGTCGAAGCTGATAGGAAACGCCCCGCCTGTATTTAACGACCATGAAAAGACGCGGCGGGGGGGGGGGGGTAGTCGCGCGAGCAGTAACTCTGACTTTGAATCTAAGAGTGCGGTCGCGAGCGCTATCTCGACAGTCATCACAGCGGGCGGCTCGTATACCCTTCTACGTGCTGCGCTCTAAACGCGAAGTGACTATGTGGAGAGCATCTCTCCCTGGAGCGGCCGTATTCTCTTACACCAGCGTTGTGTAGTTACGTGAGATCGGATGCAAAACAGTTAGCTGCCAGCCTCACTTCGTATGACACTACAATTTGTTGTTCTCGCATTGATTGCTTCGCCCTTGCGGTGAAACTGTGACTTTTTTCTTTTCTGTGCTTTTTCAATAAACTCCAAATAGACGCCGTCGCAACAAAAAAAAGATCACTACAACCACAAAGCACGACAGAGGCGCTGGCTGCCGACAGAGGCGCTGGTTGCCTGCACCAGTCGGACGTCCACACGAAACCCCTCTTCCCTCTTTCTGCGTCTGTACGTTTGCGAGCTACCCCTGTCCGCACGTGCGGTGGGTTCTTTATTATTGTTGAAGCGGTGCAAGTAATCCTCTTCGTTGAACGAACTACCTTGTAATTCGTCGGGGTGCTCACCGAACAACCCGCGTAGGGGCGACTGTGTTTCACCGCCCTTGCCGCCCCACAAATTTCCTTTTCGGAATGAGAGGGAATGGCATGGAATGTCGTTGTAAGGAACAGCAGACAAAACATCGCCAGCCTAGCTGTGAAGCGGTAGCGCCTGATCAAGTTCTGACAAGTCAGGCGTCAAGCACCACATTTGTTACTATGGCAACGACGTCAACACTACATTGGAAAGGACAAGCAACAGTGGTGTGCAAGCTTCCCCTACGTAGGAGCTTTCAGCTTATTTCATTAGGGCTCTTTGAAACGTCACAGAGCGAGTAAAATGCGGTCATGTTAACCCGCGAAAATCAAGCTGAGGGTATGCATTTTTTTCTCGTATTTGAATTTTCTAGATCGAATAACTTTGGACTGCGTGCCGCTATCGCTGCCGTTCTTGCTGCACTTACATGTCCGTATATCAGTCTACGCAACCCAAAAGTAAAAAAATGGGGTATTGAA
Source organism: Rhipicephalus sanguineus (assembly GCF_013339695.2). Classification (NCBI taxonomy): domain Eukaryota; kingdom Metazoa; phylum Arthropoda; class Arachnida; order Ixodida; family Ixodidae; genus Rhipicephalus; species Rhipicephalus sanguineus. Next base: position 103,507,012 of record NC_051176.1, on the reverse strand, counting down.
GAGTGTTGTAGGGCCCCTTCAAAGCGAGGGTGTCTCGATGACCCCTCTGCCCTCCGTCGAAAGGGCGCGCGCATCGAGGCACCTTACCTTAAAGCGCACCCTTCGCGCCATCTCGCTGGTGATGAAGAGGGCACGTTGAAGCGCCTCCGAGCTCTGCGTACCACCAGCGGTAAATAGTGATATAAATAGCTCGCCGTTAGTTTGCTGAAGGACGTATGCTCCATAGCCGAGTCGTTAAAAGCCGCGCGCTGCGGCGCGAGAGGTCGCAGGTTAGAATGCCCGTCGCGCGCCTCAGAAAATTTTTCTTCTGATTATTTTTTTGTGGCTTTTATAAATATATAAGTATATGCATACATATACATATACGGAACATGACGGCGACGCCGACGGCAACATCCAGCCGAGAATGTCCACATAATTGCTATCGCAATAAAACACGCTCAAATCTGGGACTGATCATTCCAAAACTGCCTGTTGTGGCAGACAAAGACAGCGGCTTTCTATTGGTCGCGGAAGCCGGCTCAGGCAGCCAATAAAAGCTTCACCACGTGATCAAGCATGGAAGCCTCCGGGAGCGCGGCGAAGGTCTACAAAGATAATAATGAACACTAGTAGATTACATGCGATCAACAAGTGCTCAGCGCCGCTATATTAAAACATGTGCTTACTACTTACCCAGCGGTGAGGTAAAATGCAGAATTCGCAATGACTTCGTCCTTGGTTAGGGCTAGCTTCGTTTTTCCGTCAAAACCTGTTTTGTAGCAGATAGAAAAAACAAAAATTACAGTGTACACGTTGAAGCTTTTATTGATGCTTAGATGCTCGCAAAACTGCGATATGAAAAACACTTTATCGCTTCAGCATGAGTGAAAGATAGAAGAGAGCAGAAAGAGAGGTTAACATCTCCACATTAAAGCCCGAAGATCAAGAGGTGCTATAGTTGTGATGAGTACGCACGCCACCAAGCGTCAGGTCGGGGTACCACTCTGCCCGTTAGAAAAGCAGGTGGGTGGCCGCCGGCGCTGGGAACCGAACACAGTGATCTCGCATCGGACGCGGACGCT